>NW_007728131.1:978-1223 GCF_000696425.1 Galeopterus variegatus | reverse complement strand
GACCGGCCCAACTCTGCGAGCTCTGTGAGTCACCCCCAGCCCAGCCCCACTTGTGGGGCGAAGCCCGACTGCTCCCCGCCCACCTGGCCCCCGCCCACCACACCAGGCTAGGCACCCACAACAAAGCTGCCTCCATTTTCTCGGGTGCGGGCAGAGAAGGCCGGCATAGTGAGGGCAGGCCAGCCATCTCTGTTTGGCGTGGCCCCTCACTGAGACGTGCTATTTGCTTACCTCGACGCGGGGCA
>NW_007728131.1:0-968 GCF_000696425.1 Galeopterus variegatus | reverse complement strand
CAGAAATGGAGTGAGGGGCGACGGACCGGCCAAACTCTGCGAGCTCTGTGAGTCACCCCCAGCACAGCCCAACTTGCGGGGCGAAGCCCGACTGCTCCCCGCCCACCTGGCCCCCGCCCACCACACCAGGCTAGGCACCCACAACAAAGCTGCCTCCATTTTCTCGGGTGGGGGTGGAGAAGGCCGGCATAGTGAGGGCAGGCCAGCCATCTCTGTTTGGCGTGACTCCTCACTGAGACCTGCTATTTGCTTACCTCGACGCGGGGCACCCCAGGGCCTGTGGACCGGCCTACAATCCCACTCTCCCCGCGGATCTCAGACGGGGCTGGTAGCGTGGGGAGCCCCCGGCCAGCATCGGGGGGGCAGGGAAGAGGAGCCCGCCCAGATCGTCTCTCTGCCACACCCTGGGCGTCGGCCCCAGATAAACTCCCTCTTCCCGAGAGGCAGATTCCATCTCTGGGGACCTCAGTTTGGAAGAGCCCCTAACTGATTTCTGGTGGGGAGAGGGGAGCCCAAAGACCCCTCGAGCTACATTGAAGTTTACTAGTCAGCTCTCCAAAAGGGCTGACCCGTGTGGGGGGGAGTCAAAGAGGAATTGAGTGCTGAGGGACCCTCCCCCGAGGAGTTCACTCCCAGCAGTCGGGGAGTCAGGACACCTGCTGGGCAGGGCGGGGCAAGGCACAACTTTGATGACTCAACTGAAAGTCAAGGTTTGTAGAAGACATGCCCCAGCCCTGTCCTGAGCACACAGAGTGGGGAGGGGCCCGGCTAAAAGAGGCGGAATCTCAGAAATAAATAAAGAAAGAAAGATCAGGTACACAGCCTGCATGAACGATTTGCAAGGCTCAATAGCCCCATCTATTGAATTGGAGGCCCAAGATTCGAGAGAAAATCCCTGCCAAAATGAACAAACACCCCAAAAGAGATACCCGAAATGCAAAAAACCAAGAAGATACACCTCCAAAAGT
>NW_007728130.1:327114-332493 GCF_000696425.1 Galeopterus variegatus | reverse complement strand
AAAACCTCGAACCTGCTGTCACTTGTTTGTCGATGTAGGATCGTTGTTGAAAGATTTATTCGCCTTTTGCTGCTCTTAGAAGCTATGTATCATTTGCAAATTTGTTTCGACGTTCTCAGCCTTCCCCAAAGCCACTAATCAACACAGCTTACTTGTCTCCTTTAGTATGTTGCTCTTGCATGAAGAACATACAAACCACTGATTTGGGGTTTGCATCTTTATTTTCTGAGCAGCAACTACAGGTTTAAATAGAACACTTAGCTCCTGCAGTTCTTTCTTCTCAATATTTGATGTATATCCGTAGGAAACAGCTACACATGCATTTTTTAGATGGAATAATGAATAGACAAAAAGAAGGTATAACATCACGCAATCTCTGTGTAAAAAAAAAGTAACTTTAATTTTCAGACTGACCTTTTAATTTCTATGTTGAGCACTCAACCATCTAGTCACTTTCAGGGAAACTCAGAAGCAATGAGGGCATTCAGAGTTAAACTCAATTCAGGTCATAACCGTCCTCCACTTGTCCCTATAGTGGGGTCTAAATTCCAAGTGATCTTATCTAGTTTCCAGGCCCTGGTGGGGCAGGAAAACATTGATTGGAGAAATCATGTCTATATATAGGATGTTAACATTGTTGCTGTATATCTGGAAATAGTTTCCTCTTGTGTCCTGTCTTTCAGCCTCTCTGTATTGTAAATTTTGCGCTGCATAATTTTTTGAACTAAACCCTACAAGTGAAGAAAATCTGTAAAGAATAAATCCAACAGCACTAAACTAATATTTTAATTAGTTATAATTAATGACTATAATCAATTGAAATCTTAATAGAAATAGAAAACAATAGAATTTGTTTTCCTTGAAACTCAAGTCACAAGATTTTTCATCAGCAGCAAAGCATCTGCGCCTGGGTAACTCATCTTTATATCAGAGAAGAAGATGGAAAATTGCCACACTGGCAATCCAAAAATCTGACCAATGATACTGCCTCTCAAATAAGTACTGAGCTCTCTGGTTCAGAGATCATAACCATATTTTGGTTGGTTTTTGTTTTTAATTAATTAATTTATTATTATTATTTTTACATTCTAAGATGTTGTGGAGCAGTGGGGGGAGGGGGAGGAGTGGGGAGCAGTGCTGGCCTACCGCTGGTTCCTTTGCTGGCCTGGATGCTGGGGGTGGGGATGGGGGCATGACTGAGGCCCTCAAACACCCCACCCTGGCTTGGGAGCCCAGAGGGCTTCTGTGGCAGCTTGGTCGTCACTGAGCTGGATGCAGATGTCAGGGGGGTGTGGCTGAGGACCTTGGATCCCCCTCATCCCAGCTCAGGAGCCTATAGGTTTTTTGTGTTTTCTTTCACTTCTGTGTTGGATTATTAGCTACCCCCACCAGTTAAACTCTGCACTGGAACTAATTTCTTCTCCTTTGCTTATTTCTAAAATGGGGGAACCTCCTGTGGGGACCAGCACTTGAGCCCTATGGTTGAGCTAAATTGCTGTTTTCCTGCTGATTTCCTGGGGAAGACTTTTTGTGCAGCTCAGATTTTAATTGTTAGCCTTTTAAGCACTTCTGAGTCTTGTGACATCCAATACACCTGGGTTGTGTGGAAACTCTGTTCTGGGCCTGAGTCTTTTCAGCAAACTGCAGCCCCGCACTTCTATACTCCTGACCAGTCTCCATTGAGTGGGCCTATGCTGATTGGAGGGCAGATCAGCTGACACCATGCTGTGCCCCAATGTTCCCCTGGTGGGCCAGTCTCATCCATCCCCCACACTGCACTCAAACACTTCTCATGTGGCAGGCCATGTGCCAGTCCCTTGTGATGACTCACCAACCTCTGAGTGGCTCCTTTTTTCAGTTGTCTGCAGCCTCTTGCTCCTATGTGGGTCCATGGGAACCCTGTTAGCAGTCTTGCTGGCCTACCGGCTACCAATGCCGTCCTCTCCCTTTCAGTCTCCAAGTGTATTAGTCTGTTTTGTGTTGCTATAACAGAATTACCTGAGACTGGGTAATTTATAAAGAAGAGAGGTTTATTTGGCTTATGATTCTGGGACAGCTGCATCTGGCACGGGCCTCAGGCTGCTTCTACTCATCGCAGAAAGTGGCAGGGAGCCGGCGGGTACAAGCAGATCACATGGTGAGAGGAAGCAAAAGAGAGAGAGAGAGAAGGTGCCAGGGTCTTTTTAAGCAACGAGCTCTCGCGGGAATTGATAGAGTGAGAACTCACTCATTAATCTCCCCTCCCCTAGGGAGAGCATTAATCCATTCATGAGGGATCCGCCCCCAGGACTCAATCAGTTTCCAACACTGCCACATTGGGGGTCAAATTTCCACATGAGTTTTGGAGGGGACAACACATCCAAACTCATCACCAAGCAACTTCACACAAAGGCCACAGCTGTGGTTTTTGCCAGCTCTTGCTCCATGTGCTCACCAGGGCCAATCTTGAAATGATCAGGGCTAGAAACAGTTGGAGCCATCCCTTCTTTCTCCTATCGCAGCTTCTCCCACCTTCATGAACTCTATGGGTCTCTCCTCCTCTTCCCCTGAGCTCTAGCAGCCCCAGCTTGGCAGTCTTTGCTTTTTAATAGTTATAAATTGGTTGATTGTGGGAGAGAGTGATGCTGGGAACAGTCTATTCTGCCATCTTGATTCTATGCCCCTCATAACCATATACTGAAAAATTAAAAGAAATACATATACAGAGTTTTTGGGTATGTTTTTGTCTTTGTTGTTTAATTTTAGGCAGTTCAAAGGGCACAAAATAAAAATTTTTATCTCCCTTTCTCTCCTTACCATTAATTCCTACCTCCCCCAACCCAAGCTTTATTATATGAATTAGGATTGACAAGCTACAGACCAGGGGCCAAATCTAGTACTCCACATGATTTTGTAAATAAAGTTTTACTGAAACACAGCCACTCCCATTTCTTTTACATAATATCTATGACTCCTTCCCTGATACATGAGCAGAGTTGAATGGTTATAAGAGAGACCGTATGGCCTAAAAAATTTACTGTCTGGTCCTTTATAGAACAGTTTGTGGATTCCTGAAAAATACAGCATACTATGCACACTGTTCTACCACTTGCTTTTTCATTCAGCAGTAGCCTTACATTCAAGATACAGATCTACTTCTTTCTTGATAAAGGTGGAACAGTATTCCATTGTGGAATTTGTTTAACCAGTCTTTTAGGTTGTTTTCTGGTCATTGCTACCATAAAAGATGATGTTTTCGTGCATTTGCGTAAAGTACATTTATTGGGACAGTTTTTCCAGGTGAAATTACTGAATGAAAGTTATGCACATTTTTTATTTTAATAAATATTGACTAATTGCCAAATATAAAAAGTTTTATGCTATAACTGATGTAGAATTGATTCAGTTCCCAAGTGAGACTTACTTCTCTTGTTTTCCATGTTGCCTAGACAATGCTGGGCAGAAAAATATAGCCAAAGATAATGAATGGAACAATAAACAGAATAAGAAAGGTAGTACATGGCACGATCTCTGTGCCAAAAAAAAGTAACTTAAAATAATATGTATTTATAGAAACAAAAGAGAAGGGGATAATGAAATTTATGATTTTTAACAGACTTGAAAAATAGAAAATTTTATTTTATGATTCTCAAGCAGAAAAAATTATTTACATTTTTCCAAAATTGTTCTATACATTAAGTTAAATAACGGTTTCAAATGTGGGTAAATACGTCTTTAGTTGCAAAATTTCAGAGACAGGCTGTAATTTGTCCTGATAAAAGTCAAGCCCAGTAAGAAGTTCTACATCACGGACCCGGGCAATGTGTGCTTTAAATCTTTCTTCAATCCAAACAGCTTCCGATTTACCTTCCTGAAAAAGCAAAACACAAGACGTTTTCACAGAGCATGATTTTTCATTAACAGAAATATTTTTTATTACTTAGAAATTTCCTTTTTTTCTATGATTTTCATTGCCTTAAATCTTAATTTGAGATAACTAAATTTTGTTGTTTATTAAAATAAAGTATGAAGTATACTGTAACAATCATAGACCACCACAAAGTCATAAAATTTAGCCATTTTTATATTTACTTCAAATATAAATTTTTTAGACAAATAAAATAATGCAGATGAAGTTAAGTTCCCATGTTTCCTCTGCTGAGAGCTACACATTATTATGAATCAGTGTGAATTCAGTCTGTTTTTTAAAACTTTTACTGCATATCAATACACAATACATAGTATTGGTTTATGAGTTTTCAAATTTATATAAATGATATTATAAGTGGTATTCTCCAATTATTTTTTCATTCAGTATTATGTTTGTAAACTACCCATAGTGAAATATCCATCTAGCCTTAGCTGTAGTTTGTGACCATCTTCCATTTAAATGTAGCATGGTTTATTTTTTTCATTGCCATATCTATAGGATTTTTGCTATTACAAATAATACTGTAATGAATAACTTGGCATATGTCTACTGTGTTCAAGGACATGCATGAGTTTCTATGACATATAAATGAAATTACTGGGCTATCGAGTACAATGCAATTTTAAATTTATCAGGTATTAAACCTAGCATTCCTCAAAGTGTTTACACCAGTTTACACTTCCACAGGCAGTAGAAAATAATTCCCATTTCCCCACATCTTTACCAAACCACGGGTGTAAAATAGAGATTTTTGCCTACTTAAATACTATTGCCCTGAGTATTATTATAGTTGAATATCTTCTCAGATATTTCTTGGCCATTAAACTTTTTTTAAGCTTTATACTTTATAAAAGTTAGTTCAATAATTTAGAACCATGGGTTTCTATTACATTCTTTATTCTTTATTAATTTTCTGATATTCATATGATATTGCTGATTTACAGTTAAATTTTAACAAAGTAGAAATGTTCTAAAGTTTGTTTAGATGAGTGTATTTTAATAACTCCCATTTGACTTCAGCACAGTGGTTTGTTTTTTAAGTATGCAGCCTTAAAACAGACAACTACCATCTGAGCCAGAGGAAGTATAAGAGGAAATTACTTTTTATTCCTAACCTCTAAAGAGTTTCTGTGTGTCAAATTTATAATGTGGGTTAATTTTTTAAAAAACAAATATGTAATGTGTTAATTTAAGCTCATTCTTCCAATGGAAATCTAATTCAAAGTCTTCCTATCTCGTCTTTACTATTTCATATTTCAGTAACATTTAATATTTTGATCACTTTTTTCCATAAAATTTTCTCCCACTTGGCTTATATGACTGTTCTCCCTATTGGTTTATTTGGTATTCATCCAACTAAATCTTCAGTGAACAGCTGTCTTCCCTCTTTTAAAACTGCAGTGAAAAGAAGGAAGGAAGGAAGGAAGGAAGGAAGGAAGGAAGGAAGGAAGGAAGGAAGGAAGGAAGGA
>NW_007728130.1:325674-326114 GCF_000696425.1 Galeopterus variegatus | reverse complement strand
GGGAGGGAGGGAGGGAGGGAGGAGAAAAGAAAGAATCACAATACATTGAACTTTCAAAAAAAAACAGAACTGTGATTATTAGAGGTGAGAAAAGGGTAGTGGAAGGGGGGTTAATGAGAAATTAGTTAAGAGTCACAAAGACCGATTACATTTTGTAAACATGAGCATACTAGTTATCCTGATTTGATCACCACATATTGTACACATGTATTGATATTCAAATCTGTACCTCACAAATATGTATGATCAACTATGGTTCAATAAAAAAAACTTGAAAAAATTGCAGTGAAATGACCAAAAAGTTTAACATATAATTGTACCTACTCAGAGATGATACTCAAGCTATTTATTACCAGGTAAGTCACAGGCACCAAGCAATGTAAACAGAAGCCAGCTGTAGACTAATCTAGCTAATATTTTATATATATATATTTACATAT
>NW_007728130.1:310701-325506 GCF_000696425.1 Galeopterus variegatus | reverse complement strand
TATATATATATATATATCTGTTACAGAAATAGAAATATTGCATATCCCCCAAATACAACTCACTTTGTTAGTTTTTTGAGGCAGTATCAGTTTCAATATTTTTTACCCCTAACCTCCTTAGGTGACTTAGAATAACTTCCTTATTCTCTTCTCCTTAGTCACTTACAGTCTGGTCATTGCGGCTACCACACTAATGCATCTGCTTGGTCAAGAATGACCTGAGTGGATTTTCCTCAGGCCTTTCACTTAGCTGATTACCCCAAGCTTCTGGAAGATCCTCCTTGGTCTTTCTTTGCTCTACTAACTGCTTACTTGTTTGATCATACATTTTGTTTCCTCAGGTGACTCTGCTTCTTTCCATTCTGGATGTTTAGACCTTTCCCTCAATTTGATTTAGAATCTCTTCTCTACACTTTCTCCCCCTTCGAAATTTTATTTCACTCCCATGATTTAATACCAAATCTATATCCACAGTTCTGATGTCTCTTCCAAGTTCCCTACCTGTATTTTCCAATATCTGATGCGTAATTTACAATGATAGTCATTTGGACTCATGGAGAAATAAACATTCTCATTTATTTGACAGGAATTTAACAATACAAAGATGGAGAAAAAATAAAAAGGAAAAGGAGGGAAGAAAAAATGGAATAAGCAAGGGAAGGAATAAATAAGGAAATATGACTCTAGTTCCCTAGACAAGTCTGAGGTGGAATTGTGAATCTACCATTTCTACAACTGCTTTCAAGCCTCAAGCCTGTTACAGAGTTCCCTCAAGCTCTTTAAAGTGGGGGGGACCTCTGCACAGTGAGTGATTAAAGTGCAGAGTCTTTAGACAACATGATGCTTAAAGCAAGCCAACCATTTCATCAGGTGCTTATAGCACAATTACCTTATCCTAGTATCAGTGGGAATATCACTTAGAACAATTTGTGTATGTAGTTTACTTCCTAGATGATTTGATTATAGGGGAATTAATTTCACTTTATGTTGACCTTAGAATGTAACTCCATCATAAGATTCTTTTATAATGGCCACCATTTGCTTGCTATACAGTGGGAACTCATTGTTTTATGTGCATTATCTCATTTAATCCTCACAATTTCAAAGGGGAGGTAAATTTGCTATACTTATTAGGTATGACAGATGAGGAAAGTAACATATATTTACCCAAAGAGGCTGAGTCACTAACTACACCCAAGATGTCCAACTCTAAAACCCATGCATTTAAGCTCTATTCTCTACTCTTTCCAGTGTATCCTCCTAAATACTCAACTAGTCTGTCAAACAGAAGAATATCAGGAGCAAATCCAGCCTTCCCAGAACATTGTCTTACCCATTTCCTGGCCAGTCACAATTAGATTTTTTCAGTCACCTTTGACTCTCTCCCATCTTCCTCTCCTCCCCCCACATCTAATGACAGCCACATCTTACCTTCATAATCTCTCTTTTAATGATAGCTTGGTTTAAGTTTGCTTTATACTCATCACATTGTCTCATAATTATCTTTATAAATGTATATCTTTTTTGCCATACTGCAAATTTCTCAAAATATTGGATAAAGTCCAAATGATTAGTGATGATGTCCTATTCAATAGAGGTGATGCCCTATCAATTTTGGGGAGATCACTTCCACTTTGGATGATCAAGGAAGGCTTCATACTATTTGCACTTTACTTTGAAATGCAGGTAAAATTTTCAGCAGATGGAAAAAGAAGGGAATTCTAGAGGAGAGAGGAACATGAGCAAAAATAAGAAAGTAAGGAAAACCCAAGATGTGTTCAAGTAGCTTCAAGGACTCCAGTTGGCCTGGAATATAGGCCTGTAAGGTCAACTGAGGGCAAATCATGAAGAGACTTAAATACAGGCTGGGAGTTTGTTTTTGTTTTTTATTTAGGCTAGATAATCAAAAGTTTTGAGGTGAGGAAACATGACATCATAAAAACTAAATTTTAAGAAGAGTAAGTTGGTAGTAGTGCACACAGGTGATGGGCAGGAGGACAGGAGACAGGAATTCTACTTAACACTCATCTTCAAAAGCCCTGACAGAAGGTCAAAGGGCCTAAATAGTCTCTTCTTTGCATACCCATTATAATCACTCCATAGTGGCCACCTAGAAGCTCTGTGATAAAGAACTACCTAACCCTGATTTTGTGGTAAACAGTGTCACACTGTACCAGCTGTGAGGGATGACAGCTTACCCTTGCCTCAGCTAAGTAAGGGATTCCACTCAACACCATCTCCTGACAGTTTCTTGTTTGGAATCCCTTCATCCTCATTTTAGGACTATGAGTGGCCCTCTGTTCAGCCTCTAACATTTGCCCTCCATTTTTAGTTACTAAAAGAACATTCAAACACTCAAATCAAACCCTATCCACACGACCCAGCTAAAATGTCACCTACCCTACCAGGAAGTATTTCTTCTTTGAAATCCTACAGCAATTTTTCTGTCCCTCTTTGGCCACTGACCTCTCTCTTCTTATGTTTTACTAGGCTTCTAAGTGCGAGCACTTCCCATAGTGCGTAGTATGGTGAAGGCAGTTATGTGGTTGGACACCCGAAAGAACACAGATGAATCCCAGTCTGGCCTAGAACCTGAGCTTTAATTTCCAGTTGCTAATAGCCTGTGAGATTTTCCATATCAACGCCCATTTCCACAAACCTGACATGCCTAAACTTAACTCTCCCATCTACCTGCCAAAAAATTCTCATTCCTAACTTCCCTCTTCCTGTATTTTTCCTAATTACCTACATTTAAAATCTATGATTCATCTTTGGGTTTCCTTTTTTTTTTTTTTTTTTCACTTTTGCATCCTATCAGCTACCAGACCCTCTCCATTTCCCACACCCTCTGTGCAAGACTCTTCAGTCTTCGCAGCCGACTCTAATTCTGCCCATCCTTCAGGGCCCAGCCCTACTCCCCCCTCACTTTATGAAAACTTTATTGATCATTCCAGCCAAATGTGCTTTTAATTTGGAACACTAACTCCTTTTAACAGTGTCTGACAGTGAGGACTTCATGACATCCTTTACTTCTTATTTTACTTTTGTTTGGTTTGGTTTGGGTGGCTGGGCAGTACATGGATTGAACCCCGGACCACACTCTGACCAACTGAGCTAACCAGCCAGTCCTCCCTTACTTTTCAATTTTTAAAATAATTCTTGTATTATTGGGTCACCCATCTATGTGCCTATATCTCATTTATATATCAAAGTTGTATATGATCTCTTTAAGGATAGGGACAATGTATGCCTTCTTTGTACATCCTGAAGATTTTCCATCATGATACTGTGCACTTAATAGGTACTCAATATATTTGTTGAATGACTTCAGTGACACCCAATTTCCAGGATAAATATTTTTTTCTATAAAGAATCTGTTTGCAAGTTAAAGTAACTATTTACATATAATTTGCCTTGATCCAAAGAGATTTTGAGGTGGTCTAAAACATGATGGTAATAAAAAAGAATGTTACTTTAACTTATTGTGTGTATGTGTGCGTGTGTAAAATTAATTTCACACCTCGTGCTTCAGATTGATGGAATTTTTATATTTACATATTCACTCAGGAAACATTAATTTAGTACTGACTTTGGGATAGAACCTTAAGAACTGTGTCCAAAATAAAAAGATTAGTAAGACATCACCCCTTCCCTTATTAGTGAATGTGAATAAAATGTACATAAACTATACTAGGAATGCATATATAAACACATATTCAGGTATGCAGGTACACGTTTAAATTGATATTAATTACATAGATATCAATAGTCTAACAAAAAGCTCAAAAATGAAGTCATTTTTTCACAGCTCTACCTATGCAACATTTAAAAAAAATCTTTTAGTTGAGGCCACTTTTATGAAAGCCCAAATGAGCTCTGACTACTCATTTTCCCAGGTCCTTGGACTCTTGCAAAGCGTACTCACAGGGCAGCTCTCCACGTTGGTGGGTCGATGAGGGATGATAAAGGGTAGGACATCCAGCCACCCAGAGCAGTTGTCGGGCGTGTGGTTCTCATTTTTACAACTCGTCAGCACCACAAAGTAGTGAGTTGGGATGGGAACACTGGTGTCAGCTACATACCTAAAAACATAGTTAAAAAGATTTTATGTTGTTATACTTCTGCTTCTAAAGGTTATAAATGTCTCTATATACTTTTAAAGAAATGCCAAGATAAAATTATAGTAAAAGAAACTAATGAATAGAAAGTATAAAGTATTATGTACTTTTTATTTCCATCAGCTGGAACAGAGATTTATAGTAGAAGCCCAAGCTTGGTCATTCTCACGTTACAGGAAAATATTAGAATACAAAGAAAAGTGGAGCATGGAGCTCGCCTCCTGTGAGTCTTAGCTTTTTTGACATTATACTTCACAGAGGTGTTTTCTTACATGGCAGGGGATAGACCTGAAGGAGCCCCGATTCCAGCTCCAGCTGTGCACTTCCACTGGATGTTTGGACTTGCACTAATCCTCTAACATTCCATGACTTACGAAGTCTCCACAACTTTAACAAGGAGGTCATCCAGGGCTATCAGCTTCCCAGGATAGACATGGGGATACATCCGTATAACTGACATGACAGTGCTTTGGGTTCAGATAACAAATGTGAAAGTGTTTTTAAAAGTTTTAAGTGCAAAATAAAGGTAAGATATTAGTATGAGTCCACTAAAAGGAATGTGAGCTGATGTAAGTCACAATATGTTGCTGTGATTTAGAACATGGACTGAGAGCCAGACTATCTGGGCTCATATTCTGGCTTTACCACTTATAAGCTGTGGAATTCAGACGACTTACTTAACTTCTCTGTGCCTCCGTGTTCCCATCTTTAACTGGGAGCTAATGGATCTAACATAGGGTTGTTTTGTGGATTAAATGAAGCATATGTAAGTGCTTAGAAAAGCACCTAGCATGAAGTAAAGTGCTGTCAAAGTGTTTGTGAGAATCATCAAATGGTAAGAGATCGAATCAATAAACACTGAAATGAAGACAAGGTGAACAAAGTAGAAAAAGGCCACACATTTAGTAATCACAAATGGTACTTTATCAAAAGGTGTAAGCAGAGATCATTGCTTTACATAATTTAGGCTTACAAGGTACAATTGTTTAGTTTGGTCCTTTCTATATTTTGATAATAAAGAGAAATGATGAATGACTTCTGCCTAAAATTCCCTCTTACTGTGTGCTGCATTCAAAACTAATCCTTATTATGACCAGGCTTAGTGCTAAGATGTACAGATTAGTAGAGTACGTTTTCCTTTTTTTTAAATCTTGCTGAAATTCTTTTTTTACAAAAAAATTTACTTATTGAAACATAATTGTTTGTACATATCTGTGAGGTACAGCGTTGAATGTCTATACCTGTGTACAATATGTGGTGCTCAACTCAGGATAATTAGTATATTCAACATTATACAATGTAACCATATTATGTGGCTCTTTACCGATTTCTCACTAACCTTCATCTACCTCCCCCTTTCCCACCTCTGGTGGCCTTAATTCTGTTCTCTCCTTCTGAAAGTTCAACTAATTATTCTTTCTTTCTTTTTTAATATGTTTATTTTTTTAGCTCCCCCTTATGAGTGAGGACATGTGGTATTTCTCTTTCTGTGCCTGGCTTATTTCACTTATAATTTTCTCTAAGTTCATCCATGTTGCTGCGAATGGCAGAATTTCGGTCCTTTTATGGCCGAGTAGTATTCCATTACGTAAATATACCACATTTTCTTTATCCAGTTGTCCATTGATGGACATTTAGTTTGGTTCCAACTCTTGGCTATTGTATATAGAGCTGTGATGAACACGGGAGTGCAGGTATCCCTTTGACATGATGATTTCCTTTCCTTTGTGTATATACCCATCAGTGGGATTGTTGGATCATATGGCAGTTTTATCTGTAGTTGTTTGAGAAACCTCTATACTGTTTTCCATAATGGCTGCACTAATTTACAGTCCCACCAACAATGTAGGAGGGTTCCCATTCTCCTAATCCTCACCAGTATTTGTTATTCTCTTTTTGATAATGGCCAGTCTAACTGGGATAAGATGATATCTCAGTGTGGTTTTCATTTGCACTTCCCTGATGTTAGTTATACTGAGCATGTTTTCAAGTACCTGTTGGCCATTTGAGAAATGCCTATTTAGCTCCTTTGCCCATTTTTTAATTGGGTTATTTGTTTTTTGACTGTTAAATGTTCGAGTTCCTCTTATATTCTAGACATTAATCCCTTGTCATATACATCGTTTGCAGATTTTTTCTCCTATTCTGTAGGCTGCCTTTTTGCTCTGTTAATTCTTTCTTTTGCTATACAGAAGATTTTCAGTTTGATATAATCCCATTTGTTTATTTTTTCCTTTGTTGCCTGTGCTTTTGGGGTCTTATTCATAAAGCCTTTGCTGAGTCCTGCTTCCTAAGTGTTTTCTCTATGTTTTCTTTTAGGAATTTTATAGGTTCAGGTCTTATATTTAAGTCTTTAATCCATTCTGAGTTGCTTTTGGTATGTGGTGAGAGGTACAGGTCTAGTTACATTCTTCTACACATAGATGTCCAGTTTTCCCAGCACCATTTATTGAACAGGCAGTCTTTTCCTCGATGTATGTTCTCGTTGCCTTTGTCAAAGATCAGTTGGCTGTAAGTAGCTGGGTTGATTTCTGGGTTCTCTGTTCTGTTCCATTGGTCTGAGTATCTGTGTTTATGCCAGTATATGCTGTTTGGGTTACTATAGCTTTGTAGTATAATTTTAAGTCAGGTAGTGTTATGCCTCCAGCTTTATTTCTTTTGCTTAGTATTGCTTTGGCTATTTGGGGTCTTTTGTTGTTCCATATGAATGTTAGAATTGTTTTTTCTATTTCTGTGAAGAATGTCATTGATATTTTCACGGGGATTGCACTGAAGCTGTAGATCACTTTGGGTAGTATGGACATTTCCACAATATTAATTCTTCCAATCCAAGAGCATGGAATGTCTTTCAATTTTTTTGTGTCCTCTTTAATTTCTTTCAGCAATGATTTGTATTTCTCGTTGTAGAGATCTTTCACCTCCTTGGTTAAATTGCTTCCTAGGTGTTCTTTTGTTTCATTTTGTTTTGTTTTGTGACTATTGTAAATGGGCTTGCTTTCTTGATTTCTTTTTCTGCTAGTTCATTACTGGAGCATAAAAATGCTACTGATTTTTACATGTTGATTTTGTATGCTGCAACTTTACTGAAATTATCAGCTCTAAGAGCTTTTTGGTAGTCTTTAGGTTTTTCTATATTTAGGATCATGTCATCTGCAAACAGAGGCAGTTTGACTTCACCTTTTCTTTTTTTATTTGTGGAGTGGGGGTGGGGCATGTGCTCTAACCAACTGAACTAACCAGCCAGCTGACTTAATCTTTTCTAATCCAGATGCCCTTTATTTCTTTCTCTTGCCTGATTGCTCTGGTAGTACTTCCAATACTATGTTAAATAGGAATGGTGAGAGTGAACATCCTTGTCCTGTTCCTGTTCTTGTTCCCATTCAGGATGATATTGGTGGTAGGTTTATTGTATATGGTTTTTATTGTGTTGAGATATTTTTCTTCTATACCTAATTTGCTGAGAGTCTTTATCATGAAGGGATGTTGAATTTTTTCAATTGCTTTTTCCACATCTATTGAGATAATCTATGATTTTTGTCCTTGATTTTGTTGATGTGGTGTATCACATTTATTGACTTGCATATGTTGGACAATCCTTGCATCCCTAGGATGACTCCCACTTGATCATGGTGTATAATTTTTCTGATATGGTGCTGTATTCTGTTTGCTAATATTTTGTTAAGGATTTTTACATCTACCTTCATCAGAGATATTGGTCTGTTGTTTTCTTTTTTGGTTGTATCTCTCTCTGGTTTTGGTATCAAGGTGATGCTGGACTCATAGAATGAGTTTGGGAGGGTAGCCTCTGTTTCAATTTTTTGGAATAGTTTGAAGAGAATTGGTATTAATTACTCTTTAAAGTTTTTAGAATTCAGCAGTGAAGACATCCAGTCCTGGGCTTTTCTTTATTAGGATACTGCTGATCACTGCTTCAGTCTCATTGCTTGTTATTGGTCTGTTCATGATTCTTTCTCTTCCTTATTTGCATTTTTGTTCTATCAGTGGGTTTTGTTCTTTCTTGTGCATTCATGGTAGTAGAACTCGTTTTCTGTATGAAATCTACCTATACTCTCTTCTGAGAGATTCTTTTATGAATCATTCACTATTGTGAAATTTTCCTTAGTTTTCATTTGATTTTTTTCTGTTTATTGTAGGATGGGTTCTATATTGACTGATAGTACACTGATTCTTCCCTGTCTCCTTAACCTTTATAAAATTTCATTTCATCTTTGACCATTCATTTAGAAAACAAAATTTTTGCTAAACTTTTCCTGGGAATTTTTTCTTAGCCCATTAGTTTAGAATTTTGACATATTAACTTTTTGCTAAGTCAACAATAACATCTTTATATGAATATATTATGTAATATTAAAATACTGAGCTTTTATTTCAAATATTGGGATTTTTCCCTCTTGATACCCTATCGCTAAATTGAAAAGTCAAATTACTTACTCTGTAATTTCATCTGGAGCATCAAAATGACCATCATAATTATAATCAAATACTGGTCCACTAACCACATTTACTCCATTTCTTTCCATGGCATGTTTTATAAGAAGATCACTGTGAAAGTAGTCCCACATTTCTAAAAATAAAAGATAAGATGTTAAAAATATCTACCTCTATTAAACATTGGAATATTTTCAATTATAGACAGGTAAATTTAAATATCATCAAATTCTATTTCAATAGTTGACAGTGGTGATTGGGTAATTCTACAAAACAGTCCATGCAACAAAAATAAACAACCATATTGATGATAGCTTTTTGTTGCCGTAGGTGCAGTCTTGAGATTACAGTTAAATATGTCTCCAAATTCCTCTCTAGGACTGAGTTGCTTTTAGGACAGTGAGTGTTAAAAATGATCAGAACACCTATGCTGCCTTATTAAATATTACTCTGGGAACACATTTACCTTTCATTTACTTATGGTGAGTGTTAGTAAAATTTAGTTTTGTAAATAGCTTTTTACAGTTAAATTAAGGGTTCAAAACAAATTATCAGAATTCTGGCAACAAGTTACTCAAACTTGAAGTAAGTTGAAAAGAAACAATGTCAGGGATCTTTCCTGGACCTATATTTAAACATTAGAACAAAATGACTCTTAATGTCAGGAACAAATTGTAATAAAAGATGTGTTTAATTTGGAAGTTCAGGAAGTCACTTAGGTGTTTTAAAATTAATAATCTAAATTCATACTTACCTTTGAATTCTGCATACATAGGGACTAAGTTACTTGTAATTAAAGCATCATATTGACTATCAGAAGTTCTATTGTATGCTGCAAAACAAACGGATCTTATTAAATCTAGCTATAAGAGAAAGTATGACATACTACATAATCAGCCTATTACTATTACATATTGATGTAAATTCATTAACAGTCAAAACACAGAAGTATTGAGTACCTTCTAGTAGTGTTCATCAATAATGCAAGCAGTTTTATGCATTCGATACCTGTAGTGGATTGAATTGTGATACCTAAGAAAGTAAGTCCAAGTCCTAATCTGTCCTCCCCAACTTGTGAATGTAAACTTCTTTGGAAATAGAGCCTTTGCAGATGTACTTAAGGGTCTCTAGATGAGATTATCATGGATTTAGGGTGGATGCTAAATCCAGTGATTGGCATCCTTATAAGGAGAGAGAGAGTTGAGAAAAGGAGACACACAGGGAAGAAGGCCATGTGAATACAGTGTCAGAGATCACAGTAATACAACTACAAGCCAAGCAATGCCTGGAGCTACCAAAACCTGTAAGAGGCAAGGAAGGATTCTCTCCTAGAGCTTTCAAAGGCAGCATGGCCCTGCCAACACTTTGATTTTGGAATTCTGGCCTCCAGAACTGTGAGAGAATACCCTTCCGTTGTTTTAAGTCAACAGTTAGTAATAATTTGTTTCAGTAGCCCTTGGAAACAAATACAATACCAGACATTGATGCAGTTATTGAATGTGCACAAAATAATAATACTATCATAAATAACTCTCTTCCAAAATAAAATATTCTTAAGAAAGTGAATTTTTACTCAATGAAGACTACTGATGGGAACACTACAAATGATGAACTCTGAGGACTCATGGACATGCTGTCTAGTGCAGTGAGTGAGTGACTGTTCTCTAGAAGAAGCCTGCTCTGGACCCCAGCTCCCCTGCTCCCCAGCTGCACCACTTGGGCCAGGTGCTGAGTCCATCCATTTCCACATTGGTCTCATGCCATTGATCTCATAGAATTGTTGTGAGGATTAAAAGCTGCAGACCTATAGATGTTTTTTATACTACCTTTCTTTCATTCTATTTTATTTGGTAATGACATGTAACATGACATCTACCCTCTTAACAAACCTTTAAGTGTAGAATACAGTACGAAGGGTCATCAAAAAGTTCATGGAAAGATTCATATTATCTTTTAATTCCTTCCATGAACATTTTGAAGTACCCTCGTATTGTTCACTCTAGGTATCATGTTATACAGAAGATCTTCTAGAGCTACTTCATCTTACTTGACTGAAACTTTATGCCCATTGATTAGTAACTTCCCATTCCCCCCTTCTCCCAGCCCCTGGCAACTCCATTTCACTCTTCAGTCCTGTGAATTTGACTATTTTAGACCTTGAGGATATTATGCTAAGCGAAATAAGCCAGTCACAGGAAGACAAATACTGCATGATTCCACTTATATGAGGCATCTGTTATAACACTTTCATATTTAAACTACACGTGAGTATCTTAACTAATAGTTAAATGAGAGGCCAATGGGTAGGCTACAAGAGGCAAGAAGAAATAAACTAGCTTTTTTGTCTTAAGATTTCACATGCTGTTCATGGTATTCAGACCCCCACTAAGTCTTTTTTACTTTTTAAATAAGCCCTGAAAATTGGAAAGGCAATCAACATAACATTGCCCCTATTTCAGAGAAAATTAAGAATTCACCTATAATAGAATTTCCATTTCTAACAAATAGTTAGAATTTATAGTGGAAAATTAGAAGGGAGTTTCATTTTATCCTCAATATTTTGGGGACAAGTTATTTATTTATTAATTTTATTTCCTTGTCAAGGCAAATGTTTACATATCAGCCAATATCATATGGTTTAATGGATACAATTTCATATGCCAATTTAAAAATCTTTATTAAAAAATGTTGCAATTTTTAAGGTTTATCCTAGAGTTTACATAAATTTGGTTGCCCTAATTATATCTAGACACTTAAGTGAAATACGACAGTTTATTTACCCCAATTCTGTTAGGAATTTTTAAATTGATATGCTACTTGCTTTCATTAAACCTTTTTTCCCGCCATAAATCTCAGACCCTCTAAATTATAAATCTCTAAATTGACTATCTTTGGCCATGGCTTCAAGAAAAATGAGCCAAATATCAGGAATAACCTCATTCCCAGAAGCTAAACTTGTCAAAAATCTTATGAAATTGACATTTCCTCCTGAACAGGAAAGATAATTAAGTTTTAGAAAAATTATTCTGGCTTCTGCATGTTCCCAAGAGAGATCCTTTCTTTAAAAAAACTTAGTTCATTTGGCTGCTTAATCCATAGTTTAAAAGTGTTGGATGTACAGTGTGAATGATAGCCCAGAATCCCAGCCTGATTCCTTCTCACAGGCACAGCTGTGTTCTCCATGCAAACCTGAGTTTGGGCAGTAGCCAGAAATAAAGATGTTGTTTTTTAGAAGCTTGGGTCCCTCTCCAAAGAATCTTCAGTTTTAAAATTAAACTTAAACCTGCCGAACTCTCTAAACATCTGGGCCAGATTAGAACTGGTGTGTGGTTCCCACTGCAAAATTTATTAGTCTTTATTATAGCTGCTGCACGGCTTCTGACCAGCCCACAACTGCTGGATGCCTCTGAGGCAGCTAGTCTAGCCCAAGCAGGTAGTTTTGGTGGAGAGTATGTGTTTAAGGCACATGCCCACATCCAGCTGATGAGGGCTTTCTAAGCTACTGCTCTAAAAAAGAGCTCTACTAACCGGGAGGGTAGAGGAAGCCGTGGGTGATATTCTTGTCTGCTAAATAGAAGGAACACTTTTGGCTCTCAGAAGGAGCAACCCTGACATCAGCCCGCAGACAGTCTGGGACAGTGGGAGGAAGAGGCGTTGTGTCTCCCTGTTGGAAGAAAGAAAAGAAAAGAAAAATTACGCCCACAGTTGTGGCTCACCCATTGCCCTATATGGTTTGTAACTTCCCTGGTGTGTTTTTCATTTAACCTTTTTTTATTTTCTTAGTGAATCAGGTCTACGCAAGCAATGGAAATGGATGTCTTTAGCAATGTTTTCTTCTGTGGTTCTCTTCTGGTTAGGGACATCAGGAAGGCAAATTAAATACACCTTGGAAAGAAATATTTGCAGAGTAAAATCTGAATTGAGAGCAAATGAATAATGGGAGCTATTGCTAAAAAACAAAATCTTTTTCTGAATCTAACTTTTATGTGGTGATATATATTGTGCTTTCAAATAAAAGCTGAAGGGCCGGCCCGGTGGCGCACTGGATAGTGCGCCACTTGGGAAGCGCGGCGGCGCTCCCACCGAGGGTTCGGATCCCACATACAGACCGGTTCCCGCTCACTGGCTGAGCGAGGCGCGGGAGCAACACCGAGGGTTGCGATCCCGTTGCCGGTCCCGGTCCGGTACGGGCGCGACACTGAGGGTTGCGATCCCGTTGCCGGTCCCGGTCCGGTACGGGCGCGACACTGAGGGTTGCGATCCCGTTGCCGGTCCCGGTCCGGTACGGGCGCGACACTGAGGGTTGCGATCCCGTTGCCGGTCCCGGTCCGGTACGGGCGCGACACTGAGGGTTGCGATCCCGTTGCCGGTCCCGGTCCGGTACGGGCGCGACACTGAGGGTTGCGATCCCGTTGCCGGTCCCGGTCCGGTACGGGCGCGACACTGAGGGTTGCGATCCCGTTGCCGGTCCCGGTCCGGTACGGGCGCGACACTGAGGGTTGCGATCCCGTTGCCGGTCCCGGTCCGGTACGGGCGCGACACTGAGGGTTGCGATCCCGTTGCCGGTCCCGGTCCGGTACGGGCGCGACACTGAGGGTTGCGATCCGTTGCCGGTCACGAAAAAAAGACAAAAAGGAAAAAAAATAAATAAAAATAAATAAAAAATAAAAAATAAATAAAATTCAGATATGAACTAAGTATATTATTCTTCAGCTGGACAAGAACTTGTAACCAACCTAAGATCAAATCAAAGAAGCTGTAATTGTCTAAACATACTTATTTGGGGATTTAAATAAATTTGCAGCTATGTTTTATGCATCATTAAATATAGGAATATATATATATCTATATTTGTTTGTTTGTTTTGCTTTGGCAGCTGTCCAGGTACAAGGGTCGAACCCTGGACCTTGGTATTATCAGCACTACGCTCTAACCAACTGAAATAACTGGCCAACCCTAGGAATATATTTTTTATAATTTTCTTTGCGTCCCTATTTAAAGACTAGTGCAATAATTTATTCACCAGGGGCATCCTATTAATGTGCTGACTAACCCAAGTATTTAAGGTAATACCGTATTACATGATCATTATATTTTGATTAGCATATAATCACGGGTAGTGAACATTTTGCTATTTATTTAATTTTTTCAGAAATTTTCATTTATATACACTCTACTGCTTACAATGCATATCGTTCTTAACAAAACTTGAAATAGTTTACATAAAAAAAAAAGTTAGCGTACATTAGGATGTCCTTCCTTTATTCACTGCATTGTGCTGAAAGTGAAAATTAGCAATGGTATCTAAAATGTATGAGTGCAATTCACAAAGAAAAAGGCAATGTACACTGTATGCTGTATTCATGGGCGGAAGAGTGTCATACTGAAATGTAGAATAGGTGGGAGTGACAATGAGGGAAGTTCAGGGAAAGCCAAGCAGAGACTGTACCCCCTACCATACTGCAATGCTCCAGTTGGAAAACATTATACAGAAGTTGAGTAAACTTTTCCAACTTGATTGGACACATATACTTATCCTGCTCCCTTCTAAAATTCTATTAAAAATGCAGTAATAATAAAGACACATATGAGGTGATAAGAAATGTTCCGAAGCTAGAAAGCAGATAAACAAATAGTAACCTGATTTAGTAGACCAGTAAACACTGACCACTAAGAGCCTAAGGTTGGAGAAAGCATAAAGAAGCAGATTCCTACTGCAGAACCCCTTAAGGGTAGAACTTGGAGTCTCCTAAAGGCAGGGAGTGTGCATAAGTCTAGAAACAGAGGATAGGCTGAAAGTCCGTAAAAGAGGCCGAACAGAACGTTTACCATCTGGAGCATTTGAACCAGAGGTATGACCAAACTAAAGGACACAAGGCACAGTGAAGAGCAGGTGCACCATACTGAAAGGAATGGGATTAAATAAAACTCTACATAATGAATGACAAGACTTCCCCCAGTCTCACTGTCCCATGTAGCCGGCAAATCATATATGCTGGGTCACATTAGAAGTGTCCTCTCTTTGGAAAACAAACCAGTCTGAAAAGAAAACTAGATACAGTTGGGAGTCCCCAGCAAAATGGCTGGTTCTCTTCCTCATCAACCTATAGTGAAGCCTATCAGCTGGAAATCTCCAGCCATGTAGTTTTAGTGTCTTGCTCCCAAAATATGAGCTGACAGCTGAGGACCACTAACACTGGTGGTGGGAGGCTGGGGGGGGGGGGGGGGGGGGGGAAAA
>NW_007728130.1:263836-310122 GCF_000696425.1 Galeopterus variegatus | reverse complement strand
GGGGGGGGGGGGGGGGGGGGGGGGGGGGGGGGGGGGGGGGGGGGGGCAGAGGAGAAAAAGAGACAATGCAGAAAGCAGGAGGAAAGTCTCTTCTCAGAGAGATGAGAGTACATACAGCATCCATAAAGAAAGACCAGAGAGCAATTTTTTAAAAAGATAACAGAAAGAGCTCCTGGGACTTAAACATATGATTGCAGAAATAAAATACTCAATGAGATCTAGAAGATGAAGTTGCAGATATACCACAAAAAGTGGAATTAAGGACAAAAAGACGGGAGAAAGTAGGGAAAATGGAAACACATTGGAGGATCAGTGCGGGAAGTTTAATGTCCTATTAATTCTGAAGAAAAATTATTTCTAGAACTATAAAGCCGGCTAAACCACCAATTAAGTGTACAGACCAAATAAACCAAATAAAAACATTTTGAAATATAGAAAGTATCAAAAATGTATCTTCGCTTCTTTCTTCCTTAGGAAATTCCTGAGTGACACAGTCCACCAAAACAAGAAGAAAATCAAGAAATATGAAGATATTTGTGTTAAATGCACTGGATTCGCTCTTACTACTTATTTTAGTCTCCTATGGGTGGCAGAGTCTGGAAAGCTACACTTGTTTACATTCTTTCAAAAACATATCATAGCATAGAGTTCTGAATGACCAGGTTTCTGCACTTGGTATATAGGGGCACAAACGTATGCTGTAAAATGTGAGAACAGGAATATTTACAAATTGACAGCATCAGCCCCACAGACATCTGGCATATTGTGAGTGTAATTTCCTTACACGCATCGTTATCCTTTACTCTGACGTTTCACATTAGTGAGCTTTACTTGACAATGCATAAATGTAGCCACAGATGCATTTTCCATAATGTAAGGAAATTAAAGTGCCTATATTCAACCATTAAAATTATGAAAATGTTAAGAAAGTTTATTGTAATCTTTAATGCAACCGTGACTGTAAAAGTTGTGCTCAAAGAATTTAGTTGAGCAAAATGCTTACTATTTTCTCAAAGTGGCATAGACTTTGGGTTGGAGGAAATGAACTAGGATAGCTTCAACCAGAAAGCACTAAAAAAAAGTTACATGTTTTCTGCTAACTGAAAATATTGAGATTTATTTCTTAACGTACCAAACTTGGACTCCCACATAGAAGGGCACCTTCTATGGAAAGACAGGATGTGGCGTCCTTTATAAAGGCAAGATTATGCAATAGGCAGCCCTCTGGATGGAGCGCACGAATGGTCCTGTCATTTCTGAGCCCTGGTCCCATGACAGAAGGTGAGAGTGAACCACCACCACCACCACCACCACCCCCGCACGTGTAAACAACTTCAATCCTGCCACCTTTTCAGGTTCCCTGGAATTTTTCAAGCCAGAGGATAGAAAGTCAGGAAAACAAGAGATAGAACTCAGACACTCAGATAAAAATCTGAACTCCCTACCACTTAAAGTCCTTCAAGAGAAGTAAATGATGAACACAGATAGGAAAGTGAGATGATTTTACCTTTAGTCTGGCATTGGGACAAAATAGAACTTAAACAGAAGAAAAATTATTTTTATTTATTGTTATTTAAGATGCTCCTTCCTTGTAGGCTGAATGTAAAAGCTAAAACTTATTTATTTGAAGATTGGATTGACTTAGGTAAGGACAATAACTACATATGTTTTAAATGATTTGTCTGGTTGCATGATTTTTTTTCTACAGGGAAAACAATTTCTCAAAGTTCAAAGAACAGTTTGCTACATACGATAATGTCCCTAGTTTCTGAAGACTCACAAAACATGATTAGATCAAATTTATAATATCAGAGATAAGCTTTAGAAACAAAAAGCCTCTTTAAAAATTCAATGATATGGGAAATTATACATATATTTTTTATATATATTTTATGTATACACATGAAGAGAGAGGTGTTTTTCAAAGTATGCTAGATTTTTCTCCTCTGAAAAAGTGCTTTGATTTCATATGAAATTTCTGAAGTATCTATTCTAAACAATAATCATAATTCTTGCTTATTTTCAATTTTTCACCTAGCAAGAGAAAAACCAGTTCACATCTTCCCACTGAGCAGGCCCAGAAGCCTGACCAACCTTTATGGTTTTAAAGCAGCAGTTGTTGTGGGACTATGATTTCAAATCACAACTACTTCCCCAAAACTCTTCTGAGATAACAACAACAAAAATTAGAAAACCCACCAAAACCACAGAAAAACAAAAGCTCCAAAAACTTGAAGGCACTGGCCAATTGGGTCCATGTTCCAAAAAGTGCTTGTTTAAAGTCTGATTTTTCAAACACAGAGCTGATTTACAACATTTTTATGCGAATCTCAAAACATCCTTGTATGCAATTTTCTTGAACCACAACACACTAACAGAGTAATTTCTGAATTAGAAAGCAGAAAATTGCTAGAATTCCATCCTGTTACATGGAGGGAGAAATACACAAGTAGTTCTGTGGGATCAGTGAAAGGACAGGAACTTTTGGTAACAAAGAAGTAGTTTTAAAACAATAACAAAGAAGAATTGTACTAAACTCCTAGTCTGAGCCCATTTAAAATCTCTCTGCCTTTGGTTTCCGACAAAGCTCATATAAATTCAGGAATGCAACACAGCAGGGGAAAGTAATAAAAATATAAACATTCCCTTTAACTCCACATACCTGGACTTTTCAAAATAGAGAATTGAACGGTAAGACAGACCTTGAATATGCTGCCCCTTTCAAAAGCAAAAACAAAGAAACTAATTTTAAGGAATATAGTTTGAGGGTCCTTCAAAAAGTCCACGGAAATACTCATGTTATCGTTCCATTCTATTGTTCCATGAACTTTTTGAAGTACGCTTGTATGTTGAAGAAAATCACCAACAACTGAACATTGTGCAAACTAAGTAAGCAATAATGTTGCCACCAACCGTACCTATGCATTCAGGTAACTGCAGAACCTTTGCCTATTCTGGGAAACAAATTAAACAGCTGTCAGCAGAGATCTGGCTTTCAGAATGTACAAAGCTTTAATTAGTAGTGGGAAAATATGCTTATTTTTTCCAAAAATCTTGAATCAGAACAAGAAGAATAGATAAGCCAGATACAACCAATTACTTCCTTTCCATAAACCTTAGAACAGTAATAGTTAAAGATTGTCATCAGTCTCTGGATCTAAAATACTAAGATTTTTTTCTACAAAAATAGCTTCCTGATGATTTATTTACCCTTCTGGTTGGCAGTATGGCTTTGTTTTTAAAAGTCATTTAAAATGATGTTTGAGATTAATTCATCTGATGCATTCCATTCAATAAGCATTTACTGGTCAACTCTATCCTGCTGGAGATATATTAAATACAACCATCCACGGCCCTGAAGGAATTTTTGGGCTGATTTTTGGCAGACATTAAGTTTACTTTAATTTACATCTCTCTGCTTGCAAATGAGGTTCAATCGCCTGGCTTGTATGCTTTGTTCATTTATTAACTAAGATGCTTGTCATTCTCTTGTTTATTGGCAGAAATTTATCAGCTATTCCAGATACTGATTATTAATCTGGATACTCATCACTTGTTTCTTATATGCAATGCAAATATATCATCCCACCCATAACTTCGTCTTTGTCACATATTAATGTTAATGTAGTCAAATTAATCAGTTTTCTGTTTTGTTCTGCTTTTTTTTTTTTTATTGTTATTCTTGTATCCTAAGAAATCTTTACTTATCCCAAGGTCATAAAGACATACACAAAGGGAAATATGGATTGTTTTTTCATATTTAGATCTATAAATCCACCAGCAATTTAATTTTGTGTATGGTGTGAGGTTGGGATCTAACACTTTCTTCCTGATGGGAAGCCACATGTTTTGGTACCATTTAGTGAAGGGAGTATGCCAGACTGTGAAGAAGGAAGAGGATTTAAACAAGTGAATTCTCAACCTTAGTTTGGAGAGATCTGTGACATAACACATCTCTACATGTAAGTCTAGCCTGACTTAGAGTGTTAGATCCTCCGGGAAGGAGTACATCTTAACATTGTGTTCCTTGTGCATACCACAGCACATAGCAGATAGTAAGGTACTTGTTAAATAATCAAATAAATACAAAGCCCTTTATAAACTCTTATCACCACCTTCTAGGTGCACCCACCACATTCTTGGGAAATACCAAATGAGCAATGTGCCTGTAGGTCCATTTGCTTCTGTTCAAAATGTTCTTTTCTACCTGCCTTACCAATTGGACAATTGGCCTGTAAATGCTTTATATTTTTTCTATGAAAAAATATAATGCATTTCTTTTTTGTGCCCACATAACACCTATAAAAATCTTTATGTAATACCGGGGACACTGTTTTATATGCTATAGGCCAGTAATCTCCCTTTGAGTTCTCTACTGCAAAACAAAATTCAACTCTTTGAATATTAAAGAATTATAAATTTTTACCAGCCTGTGTGGATCAATGGACTCAGGAACTTACCGGCTTGGGGACTGTGTATGAGCTCCACATGGGCATTCTCATATCTTTCCCAAATCCACTGACATACTCCCTGTGGTAAAGAAGACAGTGGTCCTTGTCCTTCTGCATGACCCTGGGTCTCCCAAATGGCAAGTTTACATTCACTGTTGCTGTTACTAAAATTAAAATAACATAGAATAAAACTATTTGTGAAATTAGTAGATGTCTCTACGCATATAATAACTGTCACTCTCTTATGGTTTATTATATGTAAGGTACTCTGACAAATACTTTACATACTCTTTTAATTCTTACAACAACCCTATGACATAGATGTTGTTATTCCACTTTATAGATTACAAAACTAAGGCTTATATAAGTAACTTGACCAAGCAAGAGGCTAAGGAAGGATCTGAAGCCTCCTGTATGTCCCAACCTCCAGAAATATGAGGAATAAATTTCTATGGTTTATAAGCCATCCAGTCTATGGTATTTTGTCATAGCAGCCCAAATAGATAATGCATTTATTTTACTTGTATGTATTAGGACTAGACAATGTCCTAAACCATTTATTTTTACTTGTATGCTACTATAATTTAAAAATCCATCAATGATTGATGGTTAAAAAAAACCCTGCCAGGTATAAGATGATCAAAAAAACTAACACATTTACTGAACTCTTGCTGTACACCATGCACTATTCTAAGTGCACCATATATTAACATTTAATCTTCATAGCAACTCTATTAAGTAGGCATTCGCATCTTATAAATGAATGAAACTGAGACATAGTGAGTTTAATACAAGAATACTTAAAAGATAGCAGGTAATAATAATATTGCTACATGCCAGGCACTATTGTAAACTCTTTCCATGTATTCACTTTTTTAGCATTTGTAATTACATGAGTTGAGCACAGTCCTTATAGATAAAAAGACCAAGGCACAGAGAGGTTAAGTGATTTGCCCCAGGTTACACAGCCAGGAAGCAGCAAAGCTAGGACTCAAATGCAGGCAGTTTAGTCTGTTTCAGAAAGGGAATAAGGGACTATAGATGAGGCACAACTATCTCAAGGAAATTTGTTATGCTCCTGGAACCACTGTTACTACCCCATGCTTGCTACTGCTGTTAGATTTGCTGTGGGTTTTTTTCCTCCTGAATATTGTCAATAAAATCTTCATGTTCAAAAGCTTCTGGGGGGTTATTTTGGGGAATTCCAAAAAGTCAGTGTTGTGTTTTGTTAGGTCTAAACTTCAAAGACTTTACATATTTTCTATTGACTTACTTTCATTTTGGGTGAGATTTAGCATTTGATTCACTTGTTCTAGAAGAGAATCCTGCAAGATAATGAGGGAGGGAAAGGGAGAGCGTAAGTCAAAGTAGTAACGCATGTTCTACACGGTGATCAAGATTATTTCTGCAGTAATCACATGAAGTGTTTTACTATCGAACAAAGAGGCCAGACTAACTTGAGTTTAAATTCCAATTCTGCCACTACTCAGAAATATAGACATCCTACAACTTCCCGTGGCCATCACTTTTTGATGTGGGTGTTTGCGAAGATATCACTGATAATGGGGCAAAGCATTCTGACCACAGCTGGAATCAGCTACTGAGGTGGGATGACAACATTCTAGGGCTTCTCAAGCTTTAATACACATATAAGTCACTTAAGGGTTTTGTTAAAATAATGCAGATTCTGATTCAGTAAACCTGGGGTAATGCCTGAGATTCTGTGTTTCCAACCAACTTGCGAGAGATGCAGGTCCTGGGACCACACTTTGAGTGGCAAGGGGCATTCCTTACAGAGAAGAACCTGGGGTTGCAGTCAGATAGACCAAGCTTCTATGATGTTGGACAACTTACCTAACTTCTCTGAGCCCTCTTTATCTCCAAAATGGGGAATAAAACATCCAAGTTGTAATATATATTTTTTTAATTGTTTTTCCATTGAGATTATCTGGAGTAGTGGGTAGAAAACCTACACCCTTACCCTGATCATTGCTGAGGATTTGATGTCTACTGAGAAGTTTGACTGGACTTTTTTCTCTTAAAACCTCTTTTGGTTGGTTATTCATTAATGTGGTATAATGTTATATTGAAGATTAGAGAATGTGAAGTCTTTACCAATCCCTGACTATAAGAAAAATTTCTTACCCAAGGCAGCGGATGTATATTTAGCTCTACAGCCACATTTTGAACTTGACATCAAATGTACCTTGACATTAGTTTTAGCTTGATGGACTTCTGATAACTGGGCTCAAATTTCATTCTGAAATCCAAACCCCGCCCAGGTGCTCTGATTCTCCTAGGTGAGCTTGGTCCTTGTATTTTGTAATACAATGTAATGTGTAATAACATATTATTTATTTATTTTATCTTTAATAATTTCAGATTATTTATTTATTTATTTTGAGCTCCTGTTCTGACTCTTTGCTCTTGGGGCCCCTCCTAGTGCTGGAACCTCTCCTTGTTGAGAGTCTTCTGGGATCTGAAGTCCTGCTCCTGAACTCAGCCCAGGGCTTAACCTACTAAGACCTTCCCAGTGTGGACTCTCTGTCTAGCCAGCTTCCAAGTATTGCCTGATAGAAATTCTCTGCTGCTACCCAGAGGAATGCCCCACAGCACCTACCCTAGTGGGTGTGTCTAACACCAGGTTACAATCCCTACACACTCCTAGTTCTTTCTGCTCTAAATAACCAAGCATGACCATCTGATTCTTAAACTGTAAGAAGAATGGTTTATGAAGGAAATCAAAGAAAGCTCCAAGATTACTATTTTGAACAGTTAAGGACTGTTAGCTCACAATGGAATTAACAATTACTTTCCAAATAGTGCTTTCCAGTTTACAAAGCATATTCACATACTTAATCTTAAAATGTATGCATTATAATCTCTCATTTGCAGATAAGGTTCAGAGAAACCACATACATACATACATATACTTAGTAAGTTTCTGAGCCAGAATACAGACCTGGTGGTCAGCTACCCAGGTTATAGACTAGCTTGCCCCTTCATATTCTTATGGATGCATGAGGTTGTTACTTACGTTTTCTAGCTCAGGGCATGAACAGTCCAGAGTGTCTGTGGGCAATGGAGCAGTAAAGCCACAATCAGAAACCTGTGACACTTCCTCTGGATGGGATGGCTCATAAAAAGGCTCCTTCAGAAGATGGTTTAAACTACCATGGGTGCCATTGTTTGGTGCTGGTTGAATGCGTAGAAGATCTGTTTGTAAAATATTAAGTTCAAAGTAGCTTTAAATTGGAAGGCCACAACTCCTATGTGGGATATGGGAAAAAACAAATACCTTCTCTTTCATTTCCTTTAATAAATTCTGCTGTAATGTAGTCATGCACTGCATATGCCCTTCGGTTTGCTGACTTTCTTCCCCCCGAGTTTCCAGCATCTAGTCTTTCTGAAGAATAGGAATAGTCATTGCAGAGCCACAGAAACTTTCATGAGCTGTTTCTGTTCCTCCAGAGAAAAGTCTCACTGCTTACATGATTAGTTTGTTCTTAAAGCTTATCACAGTTTTTTAGCATGAAAAGATAATCTTCATAAAAACAAGTTTAAAGAAGTTAAATAATTTACAGTCTGACTTGTAGTATATCTACTTAATTATATAAAAATTCTCTAGGGACGGATACTCTTTTAAAAAATTAAACTAGTGAATTTTGCTTAAGAGAGAACTTTTTGTGATTTTTTTTTCTACAAAAGCAAAACATACAAACATTTTACAAACATAGCCTTTTAAGTGGCTCCTGCTGACTACCACCTAAGAGATCTCTCCAAGACTGGAGTCCTGTCTAGTTCCTTTGAATCATCCCTGCAAAAGACCAGCAGTCCTGACCACAGCCCAGCCACGGAAGCCAAGAATTTAAATTGTTAATGCTATAACACATTTATTTATTTTATCTTTCACTCTTTTGGTCACACTAACTTCTGTCTTATCTCATATATTTATATATTTCCATTTCATCATCTAATTAGTGTGTTATATGTTGCTTTCCAAGCAGGTTGGTGGATGATAAAAGTAAACAGACTAGTCTGTCTGCAAAAGTATCTCTGCACGATGAAAGAGTGGAAGATGAGTTATTTGTAATTTTAAAATGGGAAGTTAATCCCAATTAAGAAATTGTTGTACTGACTTTTGAAGTTAAGCCTCTTTTTTTGTAATAGACTTTATTTTTATAGCAGTTTTGGTTTACAGATAAAGTGACAGAAAGTATAGACAGTTCACCTACCTCTTCCACAACACACACACACAGAGTCTCTTATTATAAATATCTTACATTGGTACAACGTATTATTTTTAAATGGATACTTTTTGGTCTCTAAGTCCCATTCAATTACCAGAGGCCAGGGACAAGATTAAGAGAAACAATTGTGAGTATGTTTATGTCCAAATTCCTAAAGCTAATGGTGAAATTACAGCTTACTCACTGTCTTGCCCAGGTTTTGTTAATATAAAGGTCTGAGGTAAGCATGTAGGCAGAAAAGTAGGTTAGCCTCCCCAAAACCCTAATTCTTTAAGGATTTTTCTTAACCTCAGGGAAACTAACAAATATCTATCCAAATAGGACGTTCTTATCATTTTTATGCCAGAAGCCTTCTCTCTGTAATTACAAAAAAAAAAATCCTTCTATCTTTAGGTGTGTTTATCCTTCTTTGAAAAATTAGAAGTGTTATTTTTATTTATCTAAGTTTTATTAAATTATCATGTAGTAACTAATAGAAAAGCTTGGTCTCCTAAGATCTAAAATTTTTCATTATTAGTAAAACAAAAAGAATTCACTGTTATAGCTGAATAATTCTGAATAATAAATAATTCATCTGCATGTTTTCCACTTTTCTGTCTTCTTAATGCAGAGCATCCATCCTCTGAGATTCAATTTATCAAATTTTACAATTGATCGATTTTACAAATTCACCAGCAGCTATCCACATTTTGCTGGTGAATTTAAACATACTTACCACACAATAGGTTATAGACTTCAATATTTTCAAATGGCTCAATTTCAGTCTTCTCTTTAAAACTGGGTCCATGTGCCAAAAAGAGAGCCTAGGTAGTAAGTCATATTATTATCACATGTTGACAAAACTCAAAAACAAGTGTAGGAAGAGACACAAGTTTTCTTTTATAACAACACTTCTATCTGTATCTTAGGCCTGTGTAAGGATTTATTTTCAGACTTGAAAATGACATATCATTTCCACCTGTGATGTTGTACCAACCCCAATCAAATATAATTGATTCACTTCTCCTGTCTCTACCTGCTTCCACGGTGCCTCATATATCAACAGACGAGGAGAATATAAGCAACAGTGGACAACTGATATCAGCATAATTCTACAATACCTGGACTATATATTAGAAATTAATCATATAACCTCATAATTCTTTTCATATTACTTTTATATCATTGCTCGAATATGTTAACGTGATAAAAAACGCTGATGTTTCTAAGCATTATATTTTTGTACAATTTCCTAACCCACTTATTTCTCAAATACCTCTCCTTTTTACTTTTGGGATAAAGAGACCTAAATATTTTGATTTTAATTATTTTTAACTTAATTATTTTATTTAAATGAGATCTAATTGTTTGGGGTTGTAAACAATTAGAAGAGAAATATCAAACATAGATAAGCCATTCTTTTCTGGTAACAGGGGTTTAGTTTATATATTTTTCCAAGATAGTAGGAAAAGAATTGGAGGAATACTTTTTTTTGCAGTAGTTAAGTTAATGATTATATGGTACCCTAATTAATAGGAAAGCTCTGTCTCCAGAGATTTTTCAAATATTTATAAGGAGATATAACTTACCATGGCAATGTTAAGAGGCAGTGTATTCATAAAGAGCTTAACACGTGTTTTTTTAATTTAGAAAGGTGTGTGTGTGTGTGTGTGTGTCTGTGTGTGTGTGTGTGTGTTACAAATGGAACTAGAGAAGACAATCAGGTACAGGGCAATGTCAGCTGCTGATACTCATAGACCTCTGTGTACTTTCTTCCCTGGGCTTTCAGGACACCACACACTCCAGGTTTTCTTTCTGCCTCCCTGACGGCTCTCCTTTTAGATCTCTTTGCTAGTAACTCTTTTTCTCCCCAACCTTTTCAAATAGAAGCACCCCACATTCAGTACTTGGTTCTCTTCTCTATCGACACTCAATCACCAAGGATCTTATCTGACCACATATCTTTTAAATAATTTTTATGCCTGAGACTCAATTTTTTTATTTCCAGGATGGATTTTCTCTTTAATTGCCCATTTAACCTCTCTACTTGTACATCTAATAAATATTTCAAACTTAACATGTCCAACTGTCCTCTCACTCCTTCCCCCCAAAATAGTGGTAGGCACAGTCCAACATCCTTTTTATAGCTTGCCAAGGCCCTCTCACCCCCCAACACATCGGGCTCGCTCCCAACTTAGGACCTTTACAGTCACTGTGTCTTCTGCCTGGGACACTTATTCCCTAAATATTTGAAAGACTAATTCCTTCACCTTCTTCAGGTCTCTGCTCAAATGTCACTCAATGACATTTTCTACCCTGTTTAAAGTTGTATACTGCCCCCATGGCACCTGAAAGTACCCCTGCATTTCCCCTTACGTTGCTTTACTTTAAAAAAATTTTTTATAGCATTTATCAATTAACATACCAAATAATATATTTCTTTATTATCCCCCTCTTAGAATGAAAGCTTCATGAGGTCAGGGATCTTTATCTGTTTTGTTTACATACATATTCAAGAGTCTTGAGCATTGCCTATCTCAAAGTAGAAGCTCAATAAATATCTGTTAAAAAAAAAAAAAGCAGTATATTACCTCCATGCTCTTAAACTCATTGTTAAAACCATGGTTGCCTCCTCCACAGGATGAACTTGCCTTATTCCTATGAAGAAAAAATATTATTACACATTGATCAATATATTGATATGAGACCTTATTGTAAACTGAGCTTGAATGGATTTTTATGTGGCTTCTGCTTTTATATAAGTACAATTTTCTGTCAACAACAGCATAAGTATATTTATTTTCATGCTCAAATTCATAACCATAGAGGAACAAACAGACTGGTAGGAGAGAAGGAAGAATTCCAGGGTCTATAAATAGAATTCAAAAGTCTTTTGACTCTTAGACATTGACAAAAGGATAATATACACTTCAAAGTCACAGATTAAAAGAAAAGAATTTGTCCAAGCTCACCTACTCTTTCACGCATGATTAAGAATAACATGATTAATATGTTACTTTAAGCATTTCAGTACTTTAGGAATAAATATTTGAAACTTGGAAAATATTGGTTCCTATTTTACAGTGGAGATGTCTAGGAAAATAATATAAAAGCTTGAATAGAGAATACTTAGGCCAGGTTAATTGTAACACTTGATAAAGAGAAGCTAATATATTCTGTAAATTCAGTTTATCTTAAGCTTTTGGGATTTTCTTCCATAGGCAATTGCTCTAGTACTTGAATAACTTTTCAAATTTAAATAATTTTTCTTTTTCCCACCTTTTTACATTTTAATCACTGAATTGAGGAGAGTTACCAATATACTTAGTTGGTTTTCAAACTTGGGGAAAAATTAGCAATAAATGAACCTAAATTTTTTTAAAAGCAACAGTGTTATACTGGTTCAAATTTGGTCTCTGAAGGGAACAAAAGACTCCTATTTCCAAAGGCTGGCCTTTAAATCTCTCACTTCCCCATCCTCCACCTCCCACCCTCGGGGCACACACACACACACACACACACACACACACACACACACACACACACACACACACGGTTTCTGTTTGTTTTTACATTGAAGGCACAACTGAGAACAGAACAGTAATTTAGTGTCTTAGAAAAAAATCATCATTTTAAAAATTCATAACTGACTCTCACTCCTCCCACTCAGTTTAAATAGAAAAGAAATCACAACTGTGACCAGGGCACACTCAACTCTGGAAGTATCTGGAATGGGGAAAACAAGAGGAGTCCCACTTTATAAAGGCTTTAAATTCGATTACCCTGAGTGTTCTTATCTGAGTTAATTCCATAAAACTGTTGGCATAGTATAAAACTTGTTTTAAAACATATTTTTGTTGTTATTACATAGATATTTGATTTCCCAAGATTACCGGAATTATTTGGTTAGAGATAATTAAGTTCTAAATTCTGTGTGGGAAGCCAGAATGTTCATCAATAAAAAAAAGAAACAGTCTTTTGAACCAAGTCTTTCATAAAACTTTCTATAATTGGCCCTATATTTATCTTCCAATTTTCAGAAGAATATTTTTTTTATATTTCCATCTCTTAACCCAGTTCATTTCAAGAAGCTATGTAAATATTGCAAAATTTCATTCAGAAACAAAAAATAAAAATAGTTTGAAAAACTCTTCTATTGTTTTCCGAGTGAAAACCTTAGAAATTAGCCCCTCGAACTGCTCACATTCATGCCTTTCAACCATTAATTTGTCTCTGGAAATTATATACGGAAAAATGTAGCTGGAATTTGGAGATGAGTTGATCTTATCTGGCATAAGTTAGCTCAGCTTCCAAGTCTATATGAAATCTTTTGGAACAAATTCTCTATTATCTTCTCCATATCTAATTACCAGAGTTGAAGTCAAGGCTGAGTTTCTCCACCACAGCTGGGCAATGACGCAGGTGGGAGATGAACAAGACTTCTCTCCTGGTACTCAGTCTCTCGCCAAGCTCTATCTTTCTCCGTGATACCTTTCCCCCTTCCCCCTCCTTTCCTCTTCAACTGCCACCATTCCAAGCTAGATCCTCATTACCTCTGACCTGAACAGGTTCCCTAATCAGTCATCCTGCCTTCAGAATTTCGGAATCTCCCGACATCACACACACACACACACACACACACACACATGCACACACACACACACACACACACACACACCAAAACCTATTTAACACTATTTAACGCTGCTGGAAATGAAAACATATGTTCTAATGAGTACAAATGTGGGACAGAATATGACGAACCAGGACTATCCCAGAAAATCTGAGTCAGAAGTTAACCAGAACAACTTCTGGTGATGTGCTACATAACTAGTCTTACCATCCCCCAGCTCCACAGCTTCCCTTGGGGCCATCACAGTGCTGAGGAATGGGTCACTACCTTTCTAACTGGCCTCCCTGCTTCTTGCTAGACCATTCTCCTCCATATAGCAGCTAGCATGAGCTCTCTGAAATGCAAGTCTCACTGTATTCACCTCAAGCCACCTTGGACCCATCAACGGTCTCCTACTTTCTTCAAGAGCAAGGTCACACTCCTTAGTCATGACAGACAAGGTTCTTCCTTCAGAGGGTAGCTTCACTCCCTTGGTGCTCCAGCAATACAAATCTACTGACCTACCATACTAGCAATTGCTGGAATCTACTTCTATCTGGAAACCTACCTCCTCTCTATCCTTCCTTACCCCAGAGCTGCTACTGGCTTAAAAATGGCACCTAGCTGCTCTGGGTAGATCATTTAGAGAAAGAAGTGCCTCTTGAAGACACACAACTTGGCAGTGCTCAAGGCTTGGCAAGCAGATGGCACCTTCTGGCAAAGAAAAGGGGTCCCCTTCCTCCTGCAGGCACAACCCTGTCAGAACAAAGATTCAATTTCTACTCCCACTCGCCTTCTGGGCTGGGTGCCTCTGAACAGTGTGCAGATTGCATGCAGCAGGCCTGCTGGATGGCACAGGCTATCAGCCTACACACCCTGAGTTCTCAAAACCCAGGTCATGTGACTTCATACCTGGGTGTGTGATCATTCTCTTTGCTTATTTGAACCTGGTCCTTGGTTCTAGAGGAGCAGTTATCTGATTATAATTATCTTCCTCCCTACCTGGGGGGAGATCTTTAGGGCAGGGACTGTGTCTGTTATCTCTAGTCCTTAGACAGTTGCCTGGGATGTATTTATCAGAGGCTATTCCAACATAAAAATCTATTATTCATGATCTCTAAAAAAGCAGTTTAACAATACTTCAGCTATAGTTTCAAATAATTCAGTTTTCCCAAATTAGTAAAAATCTAATACATTTTAGGCAAAATAAGGATGAAGATGATGAAAATAGACGACACGAACCATTGAAATGTGCTATAACTGGGAAAAGGGGATCTAATCTAGTTAACAAATAATGCACATTATTACTAAAGATGACATACTTTAACCTACTTGTAAACTTGAAAACAAGACCTCGATTACATCAAGTCCAAAATAGGAGGACAAGTAGAGCATGACCTGAAGTGACAGGCTCATTTTGAAATTATGTTGTCCTAATGTAACAGTCTGGCAGTTGCTAAATTTTTGTTTCCATTTTAAATTGATCAATTTTAAGACATTATACTTAAAGTTAAGTATGTCATATTTTAAGATGACATACTTTAATTTAGAAAATAGGCAGCCTGAGACTCATGTTTTAAGAGCTGGAGGTAGAGCGAACCTAGGACTTACTCAGGTTAGATTCCTCAGTTGCTCATGTTAAGGCTGCATTCAAAATTTCCTTTGTTAAAACACTAAGGTCAAGGGTTTGGATCCCCATACCTGCTATCCTCAAAAAAAACAAACAAAAACCTCAGAATTTCCTTTTATGCAAATTAGTTTACCTCGTGAGTTAGCAGCAAGAGAATAATAAAACTAGGCTAATTTTGTGTTACAGATGAGGAAAATGAAGATCTAGGGTATAAATTTTTCCAGGTTTCCACAACCAGCTAGGTGGGAATCAGATCCTGATCTCTCAGGCCACTGCTCTTTTTACACTTCACAGCTAGTTGTTTAAAAGGATCCGAAGCCCATCATTTGAGACTGGGTACTAATGCGTGATACCCAGAGGTATTCTGGTGGCTGGATTCTCATTCTATAGCCCTTTCTCTTTCTGTACCAGTGGCCTCCGAACTTTTATGATCTCATACTCCTTTAACCATAAATATTTGGAGAGCATATTCTCATTTGGACATACATTTATTTATACATGACATACCTACATTACTAACAATCTCATGCATTTAATATTAGTAAAGTTTCATTTTGTTCATATATTTGAAGGAAATACTTTCAGGGAATGTTGACCTGAGCTCCCCAGTACAGCCACTTACACAAAGGCCTGCGAAACTCCCATCCCAAAAAGAGAGGCCAGTGCCATCTAGTGAGCGAGTGTGAAACTGCATGCTCTGGCCAAGCCATGGGTTTCCAGGTTATTTTCCAGGATAGTCTCTGCCAGATCCCCAGTTCCTCGTCCTGCACACACAAATATTGGAGCCCAACTCCCTTATATTCTTTCGTCTCCTCTTTCTTTGTCAAACAACTCAGCCACTGTATTTCCATTGTCACTGATTAACATGAATTGCAATTATAAATAGAAATAAGAAATAAATGTTATAACTAATTGGTTAGTTTGGCCTTATAGCCATCGACATGCTCTTTTATAAAAGCATGAAGACGACGAAGATCTTAAAGAGCTGTCTAATCAATCACTCACTACAAGCCTGGAAGATGACTGACACCATCTTTATCCTGTCCGCTGCCTCATAGGACAGCACCGTCAGGGTAGGAATGTGCTGTCACTGAGAGTCTCTGGAACATCCTTCCTCATTCTCATCCATTGTGAGGGTTAGAATGCAACGATCAGCAATCTAATAACTATAACTTCAACTACAGGTAGCACGAGAAAGGTGGAAAAAATGTCAGTGCTCAGGAACATTTATGTGATTATAATAGCAGGGTAAGGATAAGTAAATTCATAATGAAAGATGGTTGTTAAAAGAGGTAAGTAAGGGCCGGCCCGGTGGCGCACTGCTACAGTGCGCCGCTTGGGAGCGCGGTGGCACTCCCGCCAAGGGTTCAGATCCCACATACAGACTGGTTCCCGCTCACTGGCTGAGCGAGGTGTGGGCGCAGCACCGAGGGTTGCGATCCCGTTGCCGGTCCCGGTCCGGTACAGGCGCGACACTGAGGGTTACGGGCGCGACACTGAGGGTTGCGATCCGTTGCCGGACACGAAAAAAAGACAAAAAGGAAAAAAAAAAAAAAAGAGGTAAGTAAATAGACATAAGTACATAAATGAGATAAGTAAGTAGACACACGAACCTCACAGCCAGCCACTGTCGATCCATCAGGAGATGAACTTTGTCAATTCTGACATTTTTGGCATAGTGCAGTCGTTTTGGCAAATCAGGAGACAAATAGGGTGTAAAATGCTGATCGGATTTTTGGCACTGAAAACCAAATAAATATTTCTTTACGAAATATAAAATATGCAAACTAAATAAAAATGTTGCTTTCTAAGACAATTTATTAAGCACTTTTAAAAGTAAGGGAATTTAAAACAGGAATATTAAACCTATTATCGATGTCATCAAATCTCCTGATTACATGATTTTTATTTTTGCAACAATAATTAAGTTGTAATTAAAAATCTGATTTAAATTATGATTTTGTGTTTGATGTTTTAAGTTTTTATTCCTGGGTATATGTCTTAAGCCACCACAAACCTCTCCTCTTTGGTCAGAGTGGCAATTATAACTTTTGAGTCTAAATTATATATGAAAAGTATATAACATGTTAGTAGATGTGGGTAAAAACAAAATTTTAAATCAGTTTAATTGCATCAAAAATCCCTTCCAAATCTTCCCAATTTACCTTTTAAATAACCTACATTTGCTTAGTTTTCAAATCAAGTCAACAGCTTTTAAAACCTAGTACAGTCTCCCTATTTGTGAAAAATTCATGGGTTACTCACAAATTGGAGTAAAATTTTGTTTTCTTAAATCACTACTTCTGTAACTATACAGCATATTTTAAAACTATAAAAACATAAATCACACTGACATCTATTCATGTGAAAAAAATGAGGAAATGAGAAACAGAACTTCAAAGGAACTTTCTCTCCTTCGCGACCTCTTGAGAAGCAAGAGAAAAAAAAAAATTAACGTACAGGTAAAAATGTGAGGAAATAGATTCCCAGGTGGGCTTCCAGTCAAGATGGCAGAATAGATGGTCCCCAGCGTCACTCTGTCCCACAAATCAACCAATTTACAACTATAAAAAAGCAACGACAGCCAAGCTGGAGCCACTAGAGCTCAGGGGAAGAGGAGGAGAGACCTACAGACTGCATGAAGGTGGGAGAAGACACGATGAGAGAAAGAAAAAGCCACTCTGACCATTTTGAATCCCAGCTGCTTCCAAGCTGGCCCTGGCAAGCACACGGAGCAGGAACTGGCAAAAGCTGCCACTGTGGCCTTCCGATAAAGTTACTTGGAGGTGGCAGGGGAGAAGACAGCCTTGGTGGCTGCCAGGCCAGCAAGACCACTAATAGGGTTCCCGTGGACCCACATAAGAGCAAGGACCCACAACCATAAAAAAGGAGCCACTCAGAGGCCAGTGAGTTATTGCAAGGGACTGGAGCATGGCCTGTCCCATGGGAAGTGTTTGTAGCACAGACAGTGGGGGAGATGGGCCCATCAGGAGAACACTGGGGCACAGCAAAGACAGCTGATCTGCCCCCAATCAGCACAGGACCACTCAGAAGAAACTGGTCAGGAATATAGAATTGCATGGGGTGTAGTTTGATGTAAAGATTCAGGCCCAGACCACAGTTTCTACACAACCCAGGTGCATCGGATCTCCCCAGATCCCACAGTACCTATAAAGTCAACCATTAAAACCTGAGCTTCACAAAAAGGCTTCCCCAGAGAATCAGCAGCAAAGCATCAGTTTAGCTCAACCACAGAGCTCAAATGCTGGTCCCCACAGGAAGTTCCCCCATTTTAGAAGTAAGCAAAGGACAACAAATTAGTTCCAGTGCAGAGTTTAAGTGGTGGAAACAGCAAATAACCCAACACAGAACTGAAAGAAAAAACAAAGTACCCACAACCAAAGACAAAGTTTGATATTAACTAGGAAAAGTCTCAGTTCACCAAAGAAGGTCTATAAAACCTAGACAGACCGGAAGACTCCTGGGCCCCCAAGCCAGGAAGTGGGGAGGGCTAGGGGCCTCAGCCACACCCCCCAACACCCACAAACAGCCCAGCAACAACCACCAAGCCACTGCAGGAAACCCCCCGGGGTCCTGAGCCAGGGCAGTCCGCCCCCCCCCCCCCAACATCTGCAACCAGCCAAGCAACAACCACTGAACCACTGCTGGAAGCCCCCTGGTCTCCCGAGCCTGGGCAGTGGAGGGCTGAGTTCTTCAGCCACACCCCCCTGACATTTGCATTCAGCCCAGCAACAACGAAGTCATCACTGGAAGCCCCCTGGTCTCCCCTGCAGGAATGAGAGGGTGCTATGGGTTTCAACCACACCCCGCTTCCTTCCTCTTCTCCCACCCTATTTGCTTCCCCCTCCCCCTCCCACCCAACTGCTCCACAACAACTTAGAATGTAAACACAGATGGAGCAGGGACCGACCCCTCCTGCCGCAACCAGGCAGGCCACCACTGCCACAGGGCCCATCACTCTTTCAGGAAAGAAGAAATCCAGGGTTATCAGAGGTGGGAGGGGGAGGGAGGGGCAATGGGCAGAGATTAGATAAGGGGCATAAAGAATAAGTATGATTTGTAATAATATATATACTAACATTGATTTGATCAACATACGTTAACATTGAACCCCAAAATTATGTATAATCAATTATGATTTAATAAATAATAAATAAATAAGAATATGAGGAAATAATTTTTTTCTCTTTCCTCGTTTTCTCATTTGTTTTAAACCACAATATCTTATATAATATTACCAAGTCTGTGTCACTATTATCTCATGCTCAGTTTATATATAAGAAAAATAAGAGAAACTGAAACACACAATTTACCCCCAAAAACATTTTTTTTTAATACAGAAAAGGGTTTGGATCCCCATACCAACAAGCTGCCCCCAAAATAAATAAACAAATAAATAAATACAGAAAATGGAGAAGCAAGGAGAGTTTACAGAATGAAAGAGGAAAGAGTAAGTATTTATTGCACAGATATTTCTGCACTTTTTTTTCTTGCCAATTTTGTTATCTTTTGTTAATCTTTTCTACTATTTTTCTATTTTTTAAATTTATCATTACTTCCTTCTTAAGCCAGTGTTTTTATAACTTCCAAGTAGGCACATGATGGTAGCTGCTGAGTTTGCAGCTTCCCTCAAGAGTCAAGGGATTAGAACGTGGCCCTGAAGACAACAGATAATTTGATTAGTCATGCTCTTTTAGCTGGTATGTACCAGAGTAAATCCAGAGAAAACTGGGGGTACACTGCTAACCTCTGAAGAATTATGGGGTTATTCTTTGCATGTGAGAATTTGGGATGAAGACACCAGAGTTGAGATAAAATTTTGGTTATTTTATCTACAAACAAAGTTGGTGCTGATGTCTCTCACAGGCAGAATGCTGTGGAGCTTAAAGAGTTACCAGCTCATATTTGGTTATGTTTGTCCAATACAAGCTCAATATAGGCTCACAGAGCAGCACTATGGGGAATATTGTACTACCATATGGAATATTTGACTGAGAATAGTGGGTTGCTTTATGAAATGGGGGTCCACTCCTTTGGGCTCTGTAGCCCTAGGACCAGTCCATATCTGTGATACCGTGTAATGGATTTCCAAAACCTGAGGTATTCAATCCACTTGCACCACTAGGATTATTAGACGTTTGCCCTTCCTCAACAGTATGGATCATGAGGTGATGGAACAAAAAGAAAACAATACGTGGACTTAAAGTCTACGTGTTGAACATTCTTAACTACCATCCACTCCACATGAACAGACTGCGTGTATACACTTCACCAGCAGAGGGCGAGACAGTCCATCACGTTTACTCAACGCTGGGCTACCAGAAGGAGTTAAGAGAAAAAGAGTGATTAACACTCGAAAGGATTTCTGCTGTCATGGTCATTCCTACATCAAACTTGCAGTGGGTCCCACCTTATAGTAACCATTCTTTACCCAGTGCTTCTTTATCTTCAGTCATTCATACTCCATCCTCACAGTTTTCACCATAACTAGATACCACCTATACTTAAATTTAGTCTTATTCCAGGCTATAATAAACCCATAAATTCCATACCATAGATATGTATTTTAAATATATAACTATTAAAATGTATTTTAATATATAACTATTTTAATGTTATATGAATGGGAGTGTATTTTAAATATATTACTATTAAAACTACCACACAAGAACATTTCAGGTCTCTCCAGCAGTAGAAAACCCCACTTTGAAAAATATTGCTTTAAGCTATCTGGAATTTTTCCTACTCATTTACTGGGACATGGGAACCAATCAAAAGCAGCTGCGATTATACTTAGTAGGTAAAGAGATTATTTTTCTGACCTGTACAAAATGATCTATAAGAGTCTGTGATTTACTATTTTCTGATATCAAGACACACAAAAAATTAGAAAAACGATACTATCTAAAACCAAGAGTTAATTATCCCAACTAATTTCCTGCAGTCAACTCCAAAATAAAAACTAAGACAAAAGCAGCTAATATGCATATGAACTAAAGTTGATGAAGGGTTTTTTTTTTTTTTTTTTTTTGTCTTTTTCCGTGTCTGCCAACGGATCGCAACCCTCAGTGTCGCCCCCGTACCGGACCAGGACCGGCAACGGGATCACAACCCTCAGTGTTGCCCCCGCGCCTCGCTCAGCCAGTGAGCGGGAACCGGTCTGTATGTGGGATCCGAACCCTCGGCGGGAGCGCCTCCGCGCTTCCCAAGCGGCGCACTAGCGCAGTGCGCCACCGGGCCGGCCCCTGATGAAGGGTTTTAAAAATAAATTACAAGTGGCTTAGGCTCAGAAATATAGAATACACATTTCTCAAAACCTGGATTAAGGTTGTAACATTAACTTAAATATAGGTATTAAGCAAACTATATACTTACACTGAGGTTCCTGACAATTTCTTCAGAATTAACTGTTTCAAAAGAGAAAAAATAAATAAATCATTACAACTGATACACGACAACTGCAAAAACTGTGAACAACTCAGGTGAGTTTGACACATACATTTATTAATAGCCATGATCTAGTAAAACTAAATAAAACGTTATTTCAAGCAAAGAATATTTTAGCATTTGAGAATGGAGTAGAATATATTTTAACCTAACAATATTAGATATTACCATAAACTTTATAGACTGACTATACTTAAACATAGTAATTTCTCATTTGCCTCCGTGTGGTTTCCCAAGGAGTCAGAAGAGGGCCTGATAATCCCTACATCTACTCAGAATCAGGGGGCTGCTATTCACTTTCAGTTTTATATTCCTATGAGTGTCTTCATACTTACAACTAAAAAAGTCATGAGGTATATTACGAGTCCTGATGCGGGGGGCAGGCCCTTCATACATGTAGAAATTTATACTGGGAAAATAATCAGTCATATATTCCCCCTTGTCACAATACGTCTGGTCCATTCCTGAATCAAAAAAAAAAAAAAAAAAGAGAGAGAAAGAAAGAAAGAAAAGAAATCACTGAATGTGTATAAATGGTAATAATTGGTTGTATTTGGTCATGTCAAATAGGAGACATTTTATGTTACGGATCTCAAACCAAGTTTCACTGAGAACTTATACAATTTTCCCTATTTATTACTTTATTCTAAGTGGCAGAACTTGGCAATTGTGGCAGTGGAGGAAAAAGGCTGTGTTTATGAGGGAAGAATTATAAACAGATCAATGTAGACAAAACACTGTAATTTTGAAAAAAATCCTCTGGGGAGGCTAATTAAGACTTTATACTATCTGATTTGTATGTAAGACAACGTGATACATTTTTAAGTGAAAAAAAGCAACATGCATTATTATGAAAAATATATTAAGAGAATAATAAGGATTAGAAAATATTTACTTTTAAACGTATATTATTTAAATTTATATAAGCGGCACATGCTGTAAAAAGATTTGGTAGTTAAACCTTTTTTAACTGAAGATTCTTAAGACTACATGTAAATTTTTATTTTCACCAACTTCTTTTAACAATATGTGCATGAAAGGGTTTCCCTTTAATTTTAAAACAATAGGACAAAGTGTTAGGGAACCATTTTTAAAACTTTTTAAATACATTACTGTTTTTCACTAGCTTGGTATTATGAAATACAAACAAAAGTTCTGCAGACACACTCCTTTTTCCTCCTCCTACTCTGTGTCTGGTTTCTTCACAGGCACTGGAGCTCAGCTTTGAATGTCCTTAAGAAGACGGTCTGGCCACCCTGGCTAGAATAGGTCCCTGTCTGTGTCGTGTACTTCGGGACAGTCTGTATCTAGTAGCATACCCAGCATTAGGTAGGCACTTAAACTGTAGCCAGTCTACATGAATACATCCCCAGCTGAAAAGAAGACCTGACAAACCTTTTTTGGATTGAATAACAACCCAACCACATCCCTGTTAAATACTATTAACTCCATTTTTACAGAAAATAAAGTATGTGGAAAGATTTTCAGAGATATTAGACTAATTAAACTAGATATTATAATTTAGTCCTCTTGTCACCACAATCTATCACAAAATTCATTCTTTGCTTCTTCAAGAGTTTCTAGGTCTGGAAATACATGCTTTATAATATCACTATTATTTTGAATGACCCCTGAAGTGATTAAATATAATCAATGATAAAATACGATTATTTTTAAAAAGCATACCATGGTCAGCCAAAAGGATTATATTGACACAATTGTGTAAGTTCCTCTGTTTTAGGCCTTCCATCAACATTCCAAAAGTATCATCTACGAACTGTAAGGCTTTAATTACCTAAAATAAAAATTGGAGTTAAGATTTTCTTTACAAATTGTTTTAATTAACCACATCATTATCTATTCAAGTAAAAATTAAACACATTTCCCTCTCTGCAATTGCTGGTTTGCAAAATAGAACATTAGAACACCCATGCTACCACATTTACCAAATACCAGTTCCCTAAATTTCTGTATTCCCTACAGAGGAAGATAGACTAATAAATACGTGAAACAATGCTGAATGTCAGCAAGCATTATTCAGCTGTAAATGTTTTCACAATCACGCCTGATGTTAGAGACGGAAGTCCACAGACAGGCTAAGGAAGCCTAAACAATTAAATGCATCCTGGAGGATCACGTGACAATGAGTAACCAGAGAACTAAAAGGGAGAAGACTCTAGAACCTAATAATTCTACCTCTGGACATTTGTCTTTAGTAAATACACTTTTAGACTACAAATGGAGATTTCCATAGAAAACTTTTCTTCACATTATTTATTTATAATTTAAATTTGAGGAAAACTAAATTATGGCACATCCTTAACATACACTTTACCATTAAAAACATTTAAAAATACTTAACCACTAAAGATGTGTTTTAAAGAACGATGACATAGGAAAATGTCACAACACAATGTTAAACGTAAAAACAAAAACCAGACTCTATATACACCCATATATTGTATTGCATAAACCTGATTTTGCTTTTAAATATATTTGGCCTCTTAGTAAACACATATATCAAAGTACTGTTAACACTGGTTGTCTCTGAATGGTGGAACTGGAGTCTATTTTAATTTTATTGTTTATATGCTTTGTGTTTTTAAATTCTTCTATACTTTACCAATATAGTACATTGAACTGACTTAAGGTTTAGGTAAATTTCACAGGCATAAATTTTCAGTATTTTTTTCAGTGAATAAAAAAGTGTAATGGCACTGGATCAGGAAAAAAATGTCTAATCTCTCATAGTACTCTTGTAAAAATGATTGCCTTTTATTTATTTATTTATTTATTTATTTATTTATTTATTTATTTATTTATTTATTTATGAGAAAGAATTTTACAAGCCAGGTAGCATTCCAGCTTCAGGGCATTATCTCATGAAATCCTCACAGTAAACATTTATGAATGCACTCTTGGAACTTCCAGTTGTAAAGGCCAGAAAACTTGAGGTTTAAAGAAGTTAAGTAACACGTTCATGGTCCCACAGTTAATAAGGGACAGAGCAGGACTTGTACTCAAACCATGCTCTATGTACCGCTAAATCCCCCATCAACTCCAAGATGCTTTCCCGACCCTCCGTCTTAGGGTGACCACACACCCTGGTTTACTCGTGAGAGTCATGGTTTCCACCTGTTTTCATGACAGAATGTCCCCTTTCACATAGCCATCCTACTCCCTCCTCTTCTGTCCTCTTCTAGCACCCTGACGCACTGTTACCACTGGACGCTCCACCGTTTTGAAATCATCTGTGCATGTGTCTGCCTCCCAAGGAGAGCATGAAAAAGGTTCTTCAGGGAAAGGTTCATGCGACATAACTCATCACACATTTCCTAAACGTGGAGTCTTTCACAAAGTGCACACTTCATAGAACGTGCAGTGCCTAGATGCCAGCCCCCAACTCTGGCCAGCCAAAGGAAAGAAACAGGAAATTCCTGTAATGGACAGTGAGGGGGCAGCTTTTTGCATGGTAAGATAACAGGGATAGAAATGTTTGCAGCTGTGGGGTAAACCAAGACTGGGTAGGAGATGCTGTCTGAAAATCCTGCTTCTTTCCATGGAATCATGACCATTCACTTTCACAATGGACACTGCAGAAACAGTAAAATCAATCCTGGTATAACCAATTATCTGATTAGACCTTCAATGAACAATTATTCTTTGGATCCAGAAGTCCCTTTTTGTGAAACCGAATTCAAGGTGGCAGAGGATCCCGCTAGCAGGAAGCTCTATGGAGCGCTGCTGTAATCTGATTTCCAAAAGACACAACATCCTCCCTGACTTACTCTCTTGCCACGTGCTTTCCCCAAAGCAGAGGTCTTCAGTGCTCTGAAATTGTTTCACCACGTGCATGAGCTTTACCAACATTTCACTCTGTTCTTACTTTCAATTTTCTTTTCTAAATTGAATTTTTCTTCCCAACTTTCATTCCATCTAAGATATAGTATTCTTTGACAGTAGTGAACAACAGCTGAATCTTACTGAAGTATGTAGGCCATTATTGAAAGTTACTCATGACCAGTCAGGACATTCTGTGACTAATTCCTCTTCAACCCTAGAGACTCATTGGGACAAATTGTTAGTAAGAAATTCCTGGTTTCTCTACACTTTAAAGGCCTCTCTCACCTGCCTGTCTAAATCCCAACATGCTCTATGTCCCCATTTCATAAAGTCATCTCGAGTTATACCAGGCAAAAACAATCTTTATTTTTAAATACTGTTTGAGCTATCAAAGTTTTAGACATTAAAAATTTTTATGGTAGACCATTGCGCTGGTAACACCAAGGTCCAGGGTTCAATTTCTGTACTGGCCAGCCACCAAAACAAAAACCAAAAAAATGTTTAATCTTAAAAGTTTTCTTTAAAAAGAAAAAAACATTGTGCACTAACTCATTATTTCCTTTATTTGTCCTTTCAACATGGTTTCTGTCCATAAGGGTATCATTTTCTTGTCCCCTAAGAATGACTTGCACAGTGTTAGGCCTACCAGAAACTGTTTAAAGTGGGCCTTAACGAGACAGCACAGCAAGAAGGATTTTGATAATTGAAAAATCGAGAACAAGTTAATAAGCTTGCAACTTAGTGAATGGGTCAAAACAAACTAAAATAGCCTTTTTACTTTGAATTTATAAGTCATATCAACTCTGGATTAAGGTATGTTATTAAAACTAGCAATAATAATAATAATAAAGTTACAAAGCCTTCAAGTTTCTCTCATCCTTCTAGTCTCTTCTTTCTGAGTTTTCAATGAGGCTTGACCTTAATCCTTCCTCTATTTCTACTCTTTCCTCCCTCCTTAGGACATCTCCACTTCCAAGCACCACCTGTGTGCTGCCAAACTCCCAGATCTTTATCTCCTTTTTAAATCCATACTCAATTTGGATCCCCTTACCAGCCAGCCACCAAAAAAACCCCTCCATATTCAATTGCCTTCTGTACATCTTCATTACAGGCACCTCAATTGCAAAATCATCTCCCCCAAACTTACCCTCCTTCAGTGGTCTCATTAATATAAATGCAACCACCATCATTCACCTGCTGACATATGACAGAAATCAGGAAATCATCCTTGATTCCCCACCCGCCTCACCCACCTCACACTAAGTCATGCCAAGTCTATCTCCTAAATGGATCTCAAATGGATCTTCTGCCATTCACGACAGTAACCACTACTCTAGTCCAAGTCACTATTATCTCTTTTCTGGAATGTTTCAAAGCCGGCTGGTCTCTCCCCACTCTTCCTTGCTCCCTCTAACCCATTCCTCTCACCTGGTAGAAGTGATCTCTAAACACACACAATTCTGGTCATGTGACTTCCCTGATTACAATGCCTCAGTGCTTCCCATTGCACTTTTTATGGCCCGCAAGGTCCTGCATGATTTGGTAGCTGTCTCCTTCTCTGAGGTATTTTTTTTTTTTTTTTCCAGCCCTCTGCCCTAGTTCACAATGCTCCAGACATTGGTGGGAGATGATGCTCACACAGCATTCCGAACAGTGCCCGGCACAGAATAGCACACAATAAGGGTTAGCTGCCGTTGTTCTTACCATTATCACGTTATCTATTTGTTGAGCTGTCTAGCCATTGGTCTGTCTGTGCATTCATTCATTCTATGTGTTCCTCCAGTGCACTCACCTCCTTGCTCAATCAGGCCATTTGCAAATTCTGTTTCCTTTTTGTCACTTAGAGGAGACCCTCCTAAGAAGCCCCAATTTTCACCTCACTCCAGACTAGATTAGATCCTCTTCATAGACCTCTCAGGGCACCCTGATTTTTTCCTTTGCAGCATTTTTCAAAATTATACCTAAAATTTATTTGGGCGCTACCCTAGAGCACTGAATAGAAAAAGAGGAAATGGTGCCTGACCTGAAGTCAGCTGTAGAGTCAGACTGCAGATGCAGATGGAGGTTCCCTCTCAAATGATTAATCATATCAAACATGGATAGCAGTTAAAATAGAAAAGAAGAAATGATGAGTATGTTTTACATAATTCCTAAGCCATCCGCCCTTAGAGTGACCTGAATAAGTGTTCAATTCTGTGACATAGCCTACAGTGACACTGGAATACAGAAAAGGCCTACAGGCTACAAAGGGGTGAGGTTTGAGCAGGGCCTTCTAAGAGGAATCATTTTGGTTTAATAGGAAGAGAGAAGAGTGCTTTTCTGATAAATGGCAAAGGCCTGCTGCCAGAACAAATACGCTTGCATTCCAATTGAGGACGATTGTTAAGTGAGTTTCCATAGAGTGAGGAAATGCCATCCTCATGGGGGCCTTTGCAGCTTTACATTGTGTCTGAGACAATAGAGGCTTTAGTGGAGTTTAGAAGAGAGAATGGCTTTTTTGTTAAAAGAGATATTTAAGGACTATTTCTGTGTAGTAAAATCATAACAGAGTGGTCTAGATAGTGGTGCCTGGCTGTTTGGGCTCAGTTGGTTAGAGTGTGATGTTATAACTCCAAGGTCCAGGGTTTGGATCCTGGTATTGGACAGCCAACAAAAAAAAAGAAAAGAATGTTCTAGATAATGAAGAAACTAATATTAGAGAATCCACTTTAATGATAATGGGAGCCTAGGAGGGGAATAACTCTTCCTGAGGCAATAAAATATTAAGTCCAATTATAAGGAACTTATGAAAGGAGCTGTGCATGAGCAGACAGCTGGATATACCACAATGGACTTGAAGGTGATTTAACTTGAAATGGGCCACATTAATATGTTGAATAGGCATGTGCAGTATCCAGCCTCGATGTTTTCATCATACGAAATAAAGGTACCACACCTAAGTATTTAATAAGTGATGTGGCTAATAAGGCAGTTGTCCTTTCTAGAATTCTAACTATTTTTGTGATTAATAAGGAAAATATCCTTTTTAGACTTTTAACTTTTTTATCTTCTCATCTACATAGCAAATACATTTGTATTCAGTAGAAATGTAAGAATCTCATTTAATTTTGTGGGTTAGAGCTAGATGATTTTGCATTTGTTAAAAAAAAAAAACTTACTGTGGCACTGACTGGTCCACTTTCATGTCCTGCAGAATCAGGCTCTTCCAAATACATGGTATAAAAACTGGGTCTAGGGGTAAAATTTAAACAGAGAAAGCCATTATCAACTTGGAATAAGCTTATAGGTTGGATTTGAGAACTTATCGGCTGTTGCCTTCTCTTGCTCTGTGTTATCCATTTCATCCAGGCCCAGAGACTCCACTTGGCCCCAGCAGGGTTACGCCTCCCAAAAGGAAGTAAATAAGACCTTCCGGATGTAAGCATTGTTACGTCTCAGTTGTGAAAATCTGTCTTGTTTGTGCAGTTAAGAACTCTCTTGTTGTGCCCTAGCCCTTTATATTTCCTGGTTTCTGACTTTTTGATGACTCTTTGTTCTGCCACACCTAGTTCTTTCTTTAAATGTCTAGCTTCTGATACTGTTTACCTGGCACTCGCTTCCAGGATGCTCCGCCTCCAGCCTGTCACCAGGACCTTGCTCCAGCACCTCTGGCTCCTGGTGTTAGTCCTCATAACTGGGTATCAGACCCTTTCTCAGTCCTGCCCCCCAAACTTGTCTGGCTCTGTGATGTTCACCTCTGCTCCCTGGTATTGGCTCTAACTCTACTGTTCAATAGCATCAACTGTGTTCTCAAGGGCAAAAAGTCACCAGCTCTCAGGAATAATTCTTCAAAAGTGCACAGTAAAAGGCAATGCCAAATTTTCTCAAAAATACTCGAAAAATGGTCATTTAAATAAATAATTTCACTCTTTACCCACATGTATCGCTCTGTGTCAGCACTTCTCTGACATTAGGTATTACCTGTCAGCTTTGGGTAGGTCCAGCCATTTTAACAATGTATAGATCCTCTCTTCGTATGGGACACTACTGAAAAAAAGAATAAAAATAATTTCTAAATATTAATCAAATCAAGAATCATTCCATTATATTCAGGAAGGTAGGTTAATATCTTGAGGTATCTATCTCATGTTCCTATGTGATTAAAATACCAAAAGAAATTCAGCATTACCCAAAGAAATTCCTCTTTTCAATACTCTTATACAGATAATAATTGCAACACTATAAATTAAATGTGCATTGTTTTGTTTCCTCCTTACCCTTCTCTCCTTCAATTTTCCCCCAACTAAAATAAAAGGCCATTGATTATTATCTACTGATTCTATTTATTAATTTTTATTCATGTGTGCATTTATATATATTGAGCATCTGTTGCCAGACACTATTTGTTCATTTGAACAGAATTCATCAGTGATCAAAGCAAAGATTCCATTCCAGTGGAAGAAAACAAGCAACCAACAGTAGACCTAACACATAGATAAATTATATAGCATATTAAAAGGCGATAAATCCTATGGACAAAAGAAAAACTAGAGCAGAGTAAGGGCCCTGAGAATCCGGGGTGGGGTGATTTGGAATTTTAAATCTTAGTATGATTGGAGTAAAACAATATCAAGAAAGTAAATTTTCAGCAATGGCCTGAAGAAGATGAAGGAGTGGGCATTTGGATCCATGGACTGAGTCATCTCAGGCAGGGGGAACAGCCAGTGCAAGGCTCTAGAGTAGAAGCAAGCCTGGTGCACTGAGGCCCAGAGAGAAGTAGTAAGAGAGGAGGTCTGAGAGATAGGAGGACAGTAGGGATCATACCACATAGGGCCTTGTAGGCTTTTACTCTGAGCAACACAGGGAGCCACTGAAGGATTTGGTGCAAAAGAGTGCCATAATTGGACTCACATTTTAAAGGAATCATTCTGGCTGTTGAAATGATAATAAACTATAGGAGATAAAAAGCAGGGAGATGTGTTAAGAGGCAATTGCTCTATTACAGGCAAGAGATTATAGCTCAACCCACAATGGTCATGCTAGAAGTAATAAAATGTTCTCAGACTGCATGTATTTTGAACTAGAGCCGAAAGCATTTACTGACAGACTGAAGGAGGGATACAGGAGAGAAGAAGCAATGATGACTAGATTTTGGTCCCAAACAACTGAAATACTAGAATTACCATCAAGATTAAGACAAAAAAAATTCTAATCATTCCTGTCTAGATCAAACCATATCTGAAAGTGCTTCACTACCCATTGTAAATCATATATATGGAAGGATAGGAGCCATTGACAGCCACATCTGATCCTGGCCAGAAGAAGGTAGCAGCTTTTAAGCCTTGATACATTGCTGTCAGCCACACCTGTAAGAAGAGAAATTTTAGGATAAGTGAAAGTCAGTAGAATAATTAGGTTGGGTAGAACTGGTGAAACTTACTGGAAGTGAACAATATTAACAGCTGCAAAATTTATTCTAATTATTTAAATTTGTCTTTGCAGCTGTTAAAATATATTCTTATCCAAAGATCTGCCTCAAACATCAATACCATACTAAAGTACTAAGAAACAAGGTCAATTTTTTTTTTAATTGGAAAAATTGAACAGTTCCTCTTTCCCTTTCAAAGAATAACAAAACAGAATGAGGAAAAAAATTAACAGGTCATTTTTCTGAGAAACTTCCAGATCAAGACCTTTATACTACAACACTCAAGTTTCAACATAAGGCTATTTGAGAGAACTTTTGTGATTATAAACATATAAAAAAAGTTCAAATTAGAATTATAAATCATGATAAAACACTTTCCCATCCCCAGCCCTTAGAAACTAGATAGATAATATAAAACTCAGTGGAGCAAGAAGATTGATTCACTGTCACACTGGGAAATGGAGGTCACTCTGGGTGCCACATGTAGAATGTTACATACTGGTTGCCCAAGCCACCAGGCTGGATTACTTTTCTCTGCTGAAGAAAGTGAAAAATTCTTGTTGAGATTTACATCATACATATTATTGTCAACGATGCCATGTGATTCTGGATACAAGCCCTAAAAGGATTTAAGATAAATTTTAAAATGGCATATTAGTAAAGTATATATTTAAATTAATACAGCCTAAGATTTATAACTCATATTTAGGAAGAATGTTATATACCTTTCAATATAAAACACCTGGATCTGAACCCAAATATCAGGAGATATACAGACATATATTTTCTAGTTCTACCATGATCCATAAAGAAAATGAGTAACATTAGGCAGATGGTTTGTGTTAATGGTGTTAATATAAATCCTGTGTGCTTAATAACTGTTAAAGTTTCCCTTATTATAATAATGATTAGCTGGTTATATTGGCAATAATAGCAGGAAATTTACTAGATAGAAGCTTTTATGTATCAAATATCCTGGCTAAAGGATATTTAAAGGAATTAAAGTGTGTTACCAGCACTTTAGAAGGAAGCCTGTGCAGTCTCTATCCATCCTCCTTCCCATCCATCCACTAATCTAATCATTCATACAATCCAATACATGTTCGTGCAATCATTCTGCGTATTTTCAGTGAATGCCTATTATATCTCCTGCAGTTGTAACTACTTTTAGATAGATTTTAGGGTCATTATTTCAGAACATTACTATACATACAAATATGTGTATATATATATATATATATATATATATATACACACACACACAGTAAATGGATAGTACTTAAAATATGTATAATCCCTTATTTGTATATATGCATATATGTATACATGTGTACTGTATATATGACTGTATATTTACATATGTATTTATGCAATCAATTCTTGTTATTCATGGTAGTTATGTTCTATAAAGTTGCCATGAACACTGAGTTAGTGAATACTGAACCACTGCTCCTAAGGAAAATACAGGATTAGGTTCCTGAGAGCCTCTGGTTATAATATCTTTGTCTGCTGATCAATAAACAATCTTTATTTTATGTTTCTGTTTGAAGACACCTTACTTAATATATATCATTGGTTCAGTGTAACTCATGCCTGAAATAAGTTTACCTAACACACATTTTCTCTTTGAGGCATATTCCAGCCTTCTCACTTTTAGAAACACTAGACAGCACTTCAGTGCTATCCTTGGGGCCATTCTGAACAGCAAAATTACCAACAAAAAGCACAAACATGTGAAAAGCATGGCATTAAATAGACTGTAATAATGACACTCGTTTACATTCTGAGAGCCAAAACAAAAGGGCACAGTGTCGCTTTGTCAGATCTCAGCTAGGAACATGTGGGCTGGACAACTCAGACTTCTTGCTGCTCTTTGCATGTCTGCAAATGACCTCAAATGCATTATGATTATTGATTTAGGGGTTACAAATTAATTTAGCAAATAGGCAAATCCACATATATGGAATATGCAAATAATGAGGATATATTCAACATACACACATACAATTACTTAAGGGTTAAAATTTAAATAAGCAGTAAAGATGCAAATGTCCTTTGGTGATAAAGACTGAGGCAGAGGACTTTAAGATGTGTTCTAAATCTATAAATCTTAAAATAACTTAATCTTCCTTTGAGTTCATTTTAATCACTCCTCCTACATCTTTTCACACACTAAGGAGAATTCACTGGCTTCAATTGCTTTATCTAAAGAGATATACCTAGCCAGTATGAATTTATTTATGAATCAGAAGTCTTAATCAAGTTAAGTACAATGAAAAAACTAAGTAAAGACAAAATTTCCCACATCAAAGAAGATGATCTCATTTACAGCCTACCATTCCCAGTAGACCTTCACATAAGTGAAAGGCAATCAAAAGACCAGAGAGAATGATATTTTTCACTCAAAGAGGCTCTCCTGGTCCCTTTCAAAGGTGAATTGACCTAATGCCAGGACACTCATTCATAGTTAATGCCTCACAGCACTGGATTGGCTTCATACTGAACCATGCCTTCCCAACCTGAATGAAGCATGGACTATCACCACATGTGCTGTGAAGCATGTGGCACAGGCCCTGCCAGCTGCTGCCCAAGCTTGTCCGTCTGGTGTGGTCAGTTTCCCATCTGTGGCCTGTCAATTTTGCTACTGGGTCAAGCTCTTACCGTAACAATGGTGTAATGATTTGGGAAGGTTTTGGTAGGATACATAGCTCTCATGTATGTTGAATGAATTCCACATGTCTCTGCAACAGAGTAGGATGAGAAATTAGTAAGTTGTTTCTTCCTCAGAGATTTTTTGATAACTAAAAATATGAACATGAAAGTTTCCCAGAAAGATACTAACTAAAGAGTAGAAAAGAGGTTGAAATTCTGACCCTTAAACTTTCTCCATTCTAAGGATGCATGTTTTAGAAGAGTAAGCTAAATCAAGGTCTACAAAATTTTTCTGTAAAGAGGCAGATAACACATATGTTAGGCTTTGTAAGGCTGTATGGTCTCTGTTGCAGCAGCTCAGCTCTGCCATTGAGACCCCAAAGAATCTACAGACAATATCTCAACAAATGAGCATGGCTGTGTTCTAACAAAACTTTATTTATGGGCATTGAAATTTGAATTTCACATGATTTTTACACATCACAAAATATTCTTTTTTTCCCAACCATTTAAAAATGTAAAACAAACAAAAAACTAAAGAAAAAAATGTAAAACAATTTTTAGTATATGGCATGCCATACAAAAAATGAGCAAAGTGGGCTGGATTTGGCCTAAGTGCAATAGTTTGCTGACCACCAAGCTAAATGTACCCTAAATTATACCCTGCCAGCTTTGTTTGCTTTTACAATTCCCCTTTCCAACTCTGGTCATTACAATAAGAATTTCTATAGAGTGTGTGCATCTTAGCTGATAATTCTTGTATGTAAAGTATCCAGTATAACACAAGTCAACACAACTGTCTAGATAACTGAAAAGGGATTGGTCCTGTATAACTACATCAGCCCATGCCAAGTAATAATGTTTACAAAGTGAGCTAACTTTACTGCTTATTATTTTCAGTACAGTTTCCATTTGATCAGTGAAGTTTCCTGTAATCTGTTTTTCACAAAGTAAGGCATTAATGTTGCTTCATTGTCCTATTGTTTTCAATCTGGGCAATAACCCTACTTAAGGAGGTCAGTACCACCGAAGCATACTGGTATTTCCTCTGCAGCAAGAAATTTCCCATAGCAAAATCCAGTTGCCTTTAATTCTAAAAGAAAGCTTCACCATTACAGATTCTATGTAGCTTACAACAAAAAGTGAAATCAATTGTACAAAAAGTAACCGCATTGCAGCTGGAAACAATTAATGTTTTCTCAAATAGGCATGGGGTTGGTCTCATTCCCAGCCTCTGTTCAGTGTTTATAATTTGATCCAAGAATTTCCTTCTTCAGAGTATTCTGGGACCCCATATCAAGTCCACTAAATAAGATCTTACATGGGGTTGGACTGGGAGGAGGGAGAAGAAGGAAAGAGAGTTCAAAAAAAACCTACATTTTTAATGAGTGCCCCAGATGATTTTAATGTACTTAAGTTTGAGAACTGCTCTAGGACTTCATTCATCAGACATAACTTAAGATTAAAACCTCTCTTTTTCTTTTTCCTTTTGCTAATACCACCAATAAATAAATCTTGTTCTCAATCAGAAAAAGACACACTTAATGTTGTTAAGAAGTCATATGATAAGAAAATAAAATGTGATCTAATCCACCTACATAAATAAAAGAATTTAAGTGGAAAAAATGTCATGCAACAAACAGATATAAAGTCAGTTTCTGTTTTTATTTCCTTGAAACATGGGTGAAAAACGCAAATTCTTAACTTTCTAAAGACACAGGGTGTAAAATAAAATGCAAAGTAAGCTCCCAGTATTGTGAAAACATGACACTGACTTATTTATGGTGTCTTAAACACCTGCTGATTATCTACAGACTTGGGCTACCATTTTGTATCACCTGCCTTTGAACCAGGGCTACTGGAGAACAGCCCACAGAAAGCATCATCTTCTACTTTTGCTTCTTCTAGATCTTAATAATCTAAATTATAACCACACAGAATATTTCTGGAAGGACACACAACAAACCAGTTAAGAGTGGTTGCTTCTGCAGAGAAAAGATAGGAAGATAAGGAAAGAGGTTTTGTGTATTTGCTTGTTTTAACTACATACCCTCTAATATTGTTTTAAATGTTTACACATCCGTATTTTTCTTTTTTTTTTTCCTTTTTGTCTTTTTTCGTGTCCAGCAACGGATCGCAACCCTCAGTGTCGCACCCGTACCGGACCGGGACCGGCAACGGGATCGCAACCCTCAGTGTCGCGCCCGCACCTCGCTCAGCCAGTGAGCGGGAACCGGTCTGTATGTGGGATCCGAACCCTCGGCGGGNGGATCGCAACCCTCAGTGTCACGCCCGTACTGGACTGGGACCGGCAACGGGATCGCAACCCTCGGTGTTGCACCTGCACCTCGCTCAGCCAGTGAGCGGGAACCGGTCTGTATGTGGGATCCGAACCCTCGGCGGGAGCACCACCGCACTCTCAAGCGGCGCACTGTAGCAGTGCGCCACCGGGCCGGCCCCATATTTTTCTTAAAAAAAATGTTTAAAGCAACAAACAAAAATAATCTGAAAATATAAATAGGATAAGCCTATGTAACTAGGCTTATAGTAACTCAAACCTCCAAGAAGCAGCCGAAGACTAAATGAATGAGCATGAGAAGCAGCCAAAGAAGGTACAAATCAAAACTACAATGTAGTCTTTATGGAATTTTTGTAAAAATTGGCATAGTGAAATATTATTAATTAAGGTATTTCTATAAATTGAAAAAATAGCAAACTGCTCGGCAATATTCCCGGGCCCAAAATAGGTACTTTTCATTTTGTATATAATTTAGAAGAATAACCTTCTAGAAAGACAAGCCATATGGTTGGCCTGTGCCATTCCCAACATTTAAAGAAATCAAGAATAATAAGGTCTTCAAAGGCCCTGCTCTTCCCAGTAGTTGAAGTATGCATCCAGCGCTTACCACATAGAGAAAAAGGACAAAGGAAGGCAGACAGGATTGATGTCAGCAAGATGGCAGAATAAGAAGCACTGGACTCTTCTTCCTAACACAGATACAGCCATTCAATAGCAACACATGAATCAATTCCTTTTGTGAGAAATTTGGAAACGACTCGAGAGGCGTCTGCACACTGGGGAAGTGCAAAACCAGCCACACTGAAGCTGGTAGGAAAAATGAAAGTATCTCTTCACCATAATTCCCACCCCCAGCACAGCACCATAAGATCAGGAGGGAATCCCAGCTCCCCGCTTCTCCCCAAGGAGAAGAATAGGACCACACATCTAATATGCCGACTTTTCTGGGTGCTACCCTAGGAACTGGCTTCTATTTCACTTGTCATAGAGAGCTGACAGGACCCAGCTCTCCTGGGGGCTCCAGAGAGAAAAGTGAAGATTTTCACCAGCATGCAGGCACTCAGCACAGCTCCTCCCGCTGACTCAGCACAGAGCAAGCAGGCACTAAAGCCCAGCTCCCAGCTTCTCCTTGTTGAGGGAAATAGTTGGATCACAAGTCCAATGCCCTAACTTCTCTTGGGGTTGCTGAAAGGATTGGCCTACCTTGGAACACTAACAGGACCCAGTAGCCTGGAGGCCAGTGAGAACAAAGATGGTGGTTTGATCTTGCATGCTAGCTACAACAGCTCCTCGTCATGGCTTAGCACAGAAAAAACAGGCACAAAACCCCAGATCCCATCTTATCCCAGAAGAAACAAAGAGGTGGACAGGGCATCTAATGATCCAGTTTCTCAGGTGACTGCCCAAGGAACTGGTTTCTGACTTGCTTATCTCAGAGCATTGATGTGGTATAATCTAGACACCTGAGGGGCCCTAAGAACAAAAGAAAAAGGTTGAACTAGCATGAAGGTTTGAGATGCCAAAAGAATCAATGACAATGTGCTGGACAGCCACCAAAAAATAACAAAAAATTGAAAAATGAGACACTACTATGAACAATTATATACCAACAAACTGGATAACCTAGAAGAAATAAATAAATTCCTAGAAATATAACACCTGCCGAGACTGAGTCATGAAAAAATGGAAAGTCTAAACAAATCTATAACTAGTAAGGAGATTGAATCAATAATCAAAAGCCTTTCAACAAAGAAAGCCCGGGATCAGATGACTTCGTCGGCAAATTCTATCAAACATTTAAAGAATTAATGCCGATTCTTCTCAAACGCTTCCAAAAAAACTGAAGACAAGGGAACACTTCCAAATTCATCTGATAAGGCTAGCATTACCTTGATTTGAAAGGCATGTGGACACCACAAGAAAAGAAAACTTCAGGCCAATATCCTCACCTCACTAGAGCCTGCTTCTGAGTGCCACATCCTTTCTGCTTAGGGGTCCTGGACATGACTCGCTGCCCTGTGGTACTAGTTCATGCTCATTTTATACAACCTTTGTAGCCCAACCTAGGCAGCTTGATGGGACACTAAAGATAGGGCCCTGGACTTTCTTAACAGTGATGCCTGCTATCACGTACCTTACCTCAAGGCTCCCATAATCCTGATCCTATTTCACCGCATCTATGCTTAATCGGACCTCCCAGAAACTAACAGACCATTTTGCATTGGTAGACCTAGTTAGTAACACCCTCACACATTTGAGGATTGGGATGGTGTCTGTAAGACTAAAAAGTATTTTAAATGTTAGAAAGCAGAAATCTCTCAATGACCAAGTACTTCATTGATGTCATTTGCAATTCTCAATGGGATAAGCAAATCAAATAATTCCACTTCAAAATGGGTTCAGTTCAGCCTGGCTAGTTAAATTCTCTTTTGGACATAGGATTTGATATCGATTATCAAGACAAATTCAGATAATGAGATAGAAACTGAGAGGTGTTAATTAACTTTCCAGGCCACAGTAACTCAGCAGTAAGTGACAAGTTCTGGATTTGGAAAACTCTTAGTCTCTTCTGCTAAAGATCTCCTCAGGGAGTGTGGGAGAAGATGAAGAGACAATGTACCCTGTGTTGTAGGCAGAAGTAACTTATCTTTCTTCAATCATGGCATTTTAGAGCAGAAATTAATGTAGAAATCATTAGATCTAGTCTTCTCATTTTACAAATTGGAAACTGAGGCCCCCCTAAAAGTCAATCAAATACCCAGGGTCAAACAGCTATCTTTAATAATCTGAAGGAAAATAAAAACAAAAAGCCAGTAATATTGTCATAAAATATGAGAATGTTAGAGATAACCAAAGGCCTGGGAGAAGGAAGACAGAGAAATTGCAGGATAATGAGGAGTAGAGGCCCTGGGTTGACTCTCTTGCTCTAACCGTGCTGATACCCCTTAGCTCTTTGTCCTGGTGTCCTCAACTTCTCCTTGTTACCTTTATCCACTTGTGTGAAGCTCAAGTGCCCTAACGCAGTAGTACAACATCATGGTAAAGATGATAATAATAACAATTACAATAACATAAAACTATCCAATGTATATTATATGTACATCCTCACAGTACAGTAATCCTATCAGGGAAGAAGTGACCATTTTACAGATGCGGAGATCAGGTCACCAACTTGCCCAAGGTAAACTTGCCTGAGATCTCATAGCTAGTATGTGGGAGAACCAGCTTCCAGGCAATTTGATTCCAGAACTGGAACTGATGCTGGATTTTTCAGTCTCCCCAGGCTCCTACAGGATCCTGTCCTTGTTACTCATATACACTTACTAACACCTGGAACCTGGTTCTGACAAACGCCACTTTCAAGGTGGTATATGTGAACAGATTTCCACAGGACAGAAGAGATACTCCAACACAAAACTTCAGGAGTATGGATCCCTGTACTGGCCAGCCACCCAAACAGAAACAAAAACAAAACAAATCAAAATAGACAAACAAAAAGATGAACATGCTTCCAAAAAAGATAGGAGGAGCCAACAAGTATGGAAATACACTCCCTACTGAAAATAGACATCAGGAAAAAGTCATCAGGATCTTGAGAGGACCTATGCTAAGATGAACCGTGTTAAAGGCCAGAAAGAAAGTTGCATCATCTGGAGATTGACTAACTAGGTGTCTTTACCATTTGCATGTTGCTACTTGTAGAGGACTTACTCAGTTTATTGATATTAGGCATTAAAGTACTCCATGTGTCTAAATATTCAGCTCTAAAACCATCCATGGAAAACAAGATAACTGGTGGCAGGTCAAACCTGAAAGTGAAAAACAGAAAATTTGTCCATTAGTTTCATTGTTTAAAATATATATGTATATATGTAGTAGAGGCCCTGGAGTTAGCCCTCTGGTGTGTGTGCATTTATATACATATAGTGTGTGTGTGTGTGTGTGTGTGTATATACAGTTCTGTACTACTTACAATTCTCTAAATTAGAAAATCCATGGAAAGTACAGTAAGAAAATAGTCTGGAGAATTCAATAGTCTCATTACTCGAGTAATGAGTATTGAATTCTCTCATCTTTTGGATATAATTATGATATAGAATTTAGAAACTGCATGGTTTAGGAGATGTTTTGTTACTCTAAAGTTCTACATTTTTTGACTTTTTAATATCTCAGGATATTAATATACACCTCAAAAGCATTACAATCTTTTTTCAGATCAGTATTTAAGTTAAAATTATGAAAGATAACTTTTGGGGAATAGGCAGAGAACTTTTTTTTTTTAATTCAGTATTTTTTTCACTTTTTAAATTTTACTTGTATTATACACATACACACTTCACAGATATAACTTTGATAAATTTTTACTAACTGAACTCTGCTGTGTGGCCATCACCCAGACCAAGAAACAAAATATAACCAGCACCCAGAAGGCACCCTTCGGCTTCCTTCCAGCCACTACACTCTGCAAACCCACCTCCTCCAAGGGTGATCAGTATCTTGACTTCTAACAGCACAGGTTAGTTTTGCCTATTTTTATGCTTACATTTATATGCAAATACAATCATATAATATGTATTTTGTTGAGTCTGGCTTCATTCGCTTGACATTATGTTTGAGATTTATCCATAATGTTGCACGTATACAACACTCATTCTCATAGCTGTCTAGTATTCCAAAGAATGAACAAACAACAACTTATTCATTCTACTGTTGATGGGCACTTGGGTACTTTCAAATTTGGGGCTATTATGAATAGCAGCTATGAACACAGCAAATTTGTTTTAAATTCCAAATACAGTGCATGAAAGTGAGTATGCAAAAGAAATTATTTTCAACTCTGTGCTCAAGCAGTTTCACATCCAAATTTTTAAACCAAAACATACTTTTCCAAGAAATTTTGTAAGAATAAGTCTTTAAAATTTCTAACAAATTACGCAAAAGAAAATTCTGAATGCTGATGCCAGCTAAAAATAAGAAAATGATTTCAGTTTTTAAAATGTGTTTGAGTAAAGTTAGGGGGGGGAAAAAAGTCAGAGTAGCCATCTAATTCCACATCGTAAAATAAACTGTGAGGAGAGTTTGAAGACCAAGTCTATTTGGCCTCCCAGAACACGTGTCATTGTAGATTAGTCCGCTTAGTAAATATTTGAGTCAGACATTCTGCTAGATGCTGAGAAGGAAAGCATAAAGGAGTTGCAGTCCTTATCCAGGGAATGAACTTGAGAAGTAAAGAGGGTGGCTAAGAGCTATATCTGAGTAAAGGGTGCTATGCAAGTACAAGGAAGGATATCAAACTCCATTTCTGCAAGGTGAGAGCAGGCTCTCTGGGGGGTGTAATGTGAGCTGAGCCCTAAAGAACAAATAGAAATAATATGAAAAGAGAATGGGACTCATGTTCTAGTCAGGGAAAATACTCTGTGCAAAAGCCCGTGGGAGGGATTTGGTACATTCAATAACACTTATGAATCTCAAAAACATTGGGTTAAGCCAAAAAAGCCAGACACAAGAAAACATATGGCATGATCCCAATTATTTGAAATTCTATGATAAGAATCTCTGACTATAGAAATCAGAAGAGTGATTGCCTTTGGGAAGCTGGGATGGAGGTAAGGACAGGAAGGGCATGAGTTATTTTTCTGGGGTTGTGGAAATATTCCATATCTTGGAAATATTCTATATCTGTTGGTTACAAGGGTTTATAAATTTCCAAATCTCATTATACCATACACTTAACATGAGCATTTCAATGTATATGAACCATATCTCAATTTAAAAACAAAGATGGAAAATTGGACCTATGTGAACTGCTCTGTGCAGAAAATTCACAAGAAATTAAAGTGGCCTAGGGCAATTTGTATTAGAAAATGCTTATTTTCTAAAAATGTCATTAGCATAATTCTGATTTAAAATTTTATATTCATAATTATGTCATCAAAATAACCTTGGAGCTAAAGACAGAGTCAGCTATCTATGAGATCAAAGGTGAGATCCAAAGATCCAGTATGCCCCCTTCCTAATGGCCTCCTGCCTCTCTAAGCTAGCTATACAGAACTCCAGAGAACATTTTACACTCTGCTATGATGAACATCCCTGTAGCTAAAACACCCTAAATTATTTCCTTAGGCTGTATGCCTAAAGAGCAGATTTTCTGGTCCAAGGACAACCTTTCAAGAGACTGAAATATTTTGTCACAATTCTCTCCTGACAGTCTATATCAATTTATACTTCCATAATCAAGACAGGCGGCTGGCATTTTATTTAAACTGTGGTATATTGATTATTTTATAGAATGAAAATTTTATCTTCCTTTCATTTTTATTTCTTTGATTTCTAGTAAGTTTGAACATTGCATCAGTATTATTTTTACCACTTATGAGGGAGCTTGGAAAAAGGCCAAGAATTGTCATCTCACATCAATTATTTCAGGTTATTACTAGCAAAAAAAAATCTAATAACCATCTGCAAGCCAGGTACTGATACTACCTCCAGTTTACTAATGAGACTGGTAGAGAGGATCAGGTAACTTTACCCGAGGTGTCCCACTGCCAGTAGGAGCAAAGCTAGGCTGTTGGCCCACATCTGTCTGATTTAAGAGCCCATGCTCCCTACTAGATTGTGAGGACTAGCAAAGCAGTAAAACAAACAAGCAAACAGGAACACTAACTTAAATATCCAGCAAGAGGGTTTCATGTAATGTAATGTCTCCAGCCACTAAAATAGTTGTCAAAGAATATTATTAATGGTGGGCAGAATCATCACTGTACACCTGCCATGCAGGGATGGAGGCGATGAGCATGAATGAGTCCAGTGGGATCGATGGGATCAATGGAATGAGCGGATGGTGGGAAATGGCCAGTGTGTCTCTTAACCACCACCACCACCCCTCTCATCACCAGCTTCCTTTCTGGTCCTGTCTTGTTTAAGGTTGCCAAATCAGTCCTGTAATCTCTGTCATGTGGCGCCAGCTCTCAAATCCTCAGGTGGACAAGTGGATCACCAGCATGGGCAGACTATTGTGACTAGTCATTTAGGCTCAGTCATCTAGGTTTGCTGAGGCTCTTTACAAGCACCTTCATGAAAACCTTCCTGCTCACCTAATGTCCCTCTCTTCCCAAATATCAACAGGAGGGGGAGTCATGGAACATATACAGCTCCCATGATTCCACCACTTCACTCCTTCTTCTGGTCAACTGCACAATGTCACAGGCTCAGACTCTAACTTGAGGGGGCACTATGCACAAAGACTCTGGGGCCTTGCTGCCTGGTTTGTTTCTTGCTTCCAGCAATCACTGGCAGTGTCACCTCGGACAGGTTACTTCAAAGCTTTATGCCTCCATTTCATTATTTGGAAAGCGGAGATAGAGAAATAGTGCCTACCTCAAAGGTTTTTATAAGGAACAACATGTAAGATGACTATTGTATAAAGTAAATATTGGTACATAATAAAAACTATATAAATATTAGCTATTATTATTATTATGCTTTTATCAGACATGAATTGTTTGTGTAATGTGGACTCTGAGGAAAGGCCTTCTGAATGTAGGTTTGGTTCTGGGCACACCTTAATAGATTCAAGTATCATTCATCTAAAAAAACAAGTGACTAAAGAAAAATCCCACTAGAAAAATATTAGCAACTTTTTGACTACCTACTATATTCCATGCACTAGAACTAAAATTAACCTACTGTTTTATAACTTATCAAGCATTTTCCCTTACTTTAGATCATTTAATTCTCACATGAAATATTCTGAACCTGGCATCATCATCCTCATTATTATTATTCCAGTTTTATAGATGAAGCTCAGAGAAGTGACTGGTGCCAGGTCTCCCAGGCAAAACCACCAAATTCAAGTCTCCTTTTCATTCTAAATCCTTTGTTCTTCCACCCAGAAGCTGCTGAAGAGAGCAGCTGGATCCGAGGATTGGGGCAAACCAAAGTATCATGGTACAAAACCAGACATATTATCCGTGTACACTTTTTATACAAAATAATGCTATTTAGAGATGCTTCCAGCAATTCTTCCTAAATCCAGGTGTTCCTTTCCCTTCTTCCACCTCACCATCACATTCCCACTGGTTGGTCCAGAGGAGTGTAGGAAAGGGGAACACATCCTGGCTCTGAGATGATGTGGGGCGCAAGTTCTGGGCTAAGGCCAGGGAGCAGCCATCAACAACACGTGGAGGAGATGCATGGGGGTGAGGTGGGGTGGGGGTGTTACCTCATGTGCTCATCACCTGTGCCCACCTGACAAAGCCCTCCTCATCCAGTCTTCAGGTCCTCCTTTCATTGTGAAGCCTTCCACAAACCTCTTCCCTTTCTCTCAGCAAGAGGACATTTGAGGTGCCAGGGTGTTAACAGAGAATAATTCTGGCAAGATCATTTCAATCTAAATTCCAGTCCTGACCAGTTATTTAATGCTCCCACCAATTTTTTTAAGTCACTGTTGTAAAAAATGAATGTAACAGATTAATATAGAAGTGCTTTGTAAATAATAAAGCACACAAAAGCCCATTAAGACTTTGAAGCTGCAAGGAATCTAGTCTTTTGTTAACTCTTCTGTTTTAAAATGTAAATACAGTGGAGGAAATTCCTCCCTGCCTCTCAACCATATTCCCATATGCCAGCTGTTGAAGAAGGATAAAAATCCCCACATCATTCTTTCTCACCCTTCTGGACACTGAGACTGCTGGGATGTGTCACAGTCTTCGTTCACCCACGGGGTTTCTCCTGAAAAGCATAAGATCAAGGTCTTAAGATTGCTGCATCACAGACTAGAAAAGAGAAGGAAATGTTCAGTGGACATGATCTTCCCAAACTGCTTAATTCATGTGACTCCTATGACTAAATTCCCCAGAACACATGAAGGGCTATTTCACATGTCAGCAAAGGCAGCGCCTCTAGTGATTGCAGTGATCAGCCACCTACACTAACTGGATAACAGGAAGCCAGTCTTTACCAAGAAACACAAAAGGGGTTCCTTTAGCTGAAAATGGACATTTCTTCTTCTTAATATTATTCTTCCCCTCAAGGATAATATTCTCCCAACTACTGGAATAAATGAGTTTGATAAATACATACATACAATCCAAAGAAGAGAGAAAGAAAAGCATGAAAAAAAGAAATAGCCAGTAAGAATAACTAATATCAAATGGGGAAAACTTAACAGATGTTTAAAATCTTAACAAAAACATCCTTGCTTAATGGATGTTTCTCTTTATAGAATACTCCAGCTAATTAATGAAGTAGAAATGATAGATTATGAATGTCACCATTTGCAACCCCTAATGGATCTCGGCAATGAATATCATGGCTAACATCCCAAAAAAGACACCAGCAGACATGATGTTCCTATTGATGGAAGTAACACCACCACCTACAAAGTATACTTGCAAACAATAGGTAAATTACACCTGATTCTGAACAATCCCCTGTCTCTAACTACTAATTTGCAGGAGATATAGAGATGACAAACTGCTTAAAACAGAAGAGATGAAATTAGCAAAACCCAGAGTGGAAAACTCCATAGGACAAAAAAAAACCCAAAACAAAAAAACCAATCATTTCTCCAACATATAAATGGCAAGCAGGAAAAAAGGGAAGGGAGAGTGTACTTTTTGTTTGTTTTTGTGGTTGGCCAGTGTGATTTGAACCCAAGAATGTATTTTTGAAGGATTAGAAATATATCAGTCAGTTGCAATGAATGAAAGCTATTTGGATCCTGCTTCAATCTTTCAAAAAAATATTATGAGGCAAAGAGAAAAGTCTGAACACTGATTGGACATTTAATGACAATAAAAAATTATTGATGTGTTTAGATGTATGAATGGTATACTAACCGTGTTAAATCCTTATCTTTTTAAAATACATACTGATAATATTTACAGATGAATGATATTAACTCCAAGATTTGCTTCAAAACAATCTAAACTTTGGGGAGAGAGGATAGGGTGAATCATAAGTATATTTTGTTCAGGAAAAAAATTCAAAACTTGGAAGTAGACAAAAGGAGGACTGGTCACTAGATTTCATTTTAACATCATGCTAGAAATTATCTAAAAAGCCCATCTATGGATTATCTAATTACCTAGAGGTATATATCTTCATCTAGCTTACTCTTTATTTTACAACTCAGTAAGGGTAGGAATTAATTGGTAGAAACAAATAGCAATATAACTGATTCTTGTCTGATAGCAAATAAATTGTCCTATAGAAATGCAAATCATTTCTGTCCCACCAAAGTTACAGTTTTAGTGATTTTGTTCCAGCATCCTTTCAGTCCTACATATACTTAGTCTCTTTGATTATCTTTGAACCAGCTTTACATTCTAGTTGGTTATCTCACTAATGAATCTTTGACATTACATTTGTATGAGAGTTGTGTTTTTATCTTCCTGAAAATTATACTTTGTCAATATGAGACAAGATTGGCCAAGAGTTGACAACTGCTGAAAATAGGTGACAGACTTACAGGAAAACATTGCATTATTCTCTCTTCCTCTGTATATGATAAAAATTTATCACAAAGTTTTGAAAAATTAAAAATTTAACAAGATATAGGGCCGGCCCGGTGGCGCACTGCTGTAGTGCGCTGCTTGGGAGGCGCGGCGGCGCTCCCGCCGAGGGTTCGGATCCCACATACAGACCGGTTCCCGCTCACTGGCTGAGCGAGGCGCGGGAGCAACACCGAGGGCT